>NC_083651.1:9244385-9524385 GCF_963576545.1 Limanda limanda
GAGGAAGTGAGACCTCATTTGAGGAAGGAGGAGTTTTGCTATGGCTCACTAGTGGCACAATAAACTCCTTAAAGTGCCATGGACCCCCCCGACGGCCTTCTTTTCTTAAAGCTCTGCGAATGTGAATTACATCACAGCTATCACAGCTACAATTTGCATAAAGGCTGATACCCCTTTGTAAAAGTGATGCCAGACAGCAGACGGTCCTGTCTGCTGTCTGTTTTGTTTCCTGTTTATCACATTGTATAAAAACCTTTCTTTTTAACTTCTCTTGGTTCCACTCTGAGCCATGTTGCTGGCTGTGTAACCCTCTTCAGAGGTAATTATTAAAACTCTAAGGCAACTCCGGTCTGAGAAACTCATTATTTCAAATCTCATTATAAATTTCCTCGACAAGTCCTTTTCTAATTACGCAGCCTAAATTAAAATAAAGAAAAAAGGAAATGAACAACTAAGTTATAATCACACTGTCACTGTTATATCTATAAAGGGAATTGGATGACCACACGGATAAGATATGTAGTGTCATAACAGTCCACGGGAGGGCAGCATTGGTCCACCGCTATTCAGACAACTGACAATAACAACACAGCATTTAGGAAACAAGATAAAAGTAACAACTAGAAGCAAATTCCTCCTGCCGAGAAATTTGGAATGGAATCGGTAAGTGACTTTTTTTTTTTTTTTCTGGGGGAAGAGAATGTGTCAATTTGAGAGAGAGACACACAGAGAGACACACAGAGACAGAGAGACACACAGAGACAGAGAGACACACAGAGACAAAGAGACAGAGAGACACACAGAGACAGAGAGACAGAGATACACACAGAGACAGAGAGACACAGAGAGACAGAGAGACACACAGAGACAGAGAGACACACAGAGACAGAGAGACACAGAGAGACAGAGAGACACACAGAGACAGAGAGACACACAGAGACACACAGAGACAGAGAGAGACAGAGAGACACACAGAGACAGAGAGACACACAGAGAGAGACAGAGAGACAGAGAGACACACAGAGAGAGACACACAGAGACAGAGAGACACACAGAGAGACAGAGAGACACACAGAGAGACAGAGAGACACACAGAGAGAGACACACAGAGAGACAGAGAGACACACAGAGACAGAGAGACACACAGAGACAGAGAGACACACAGAGACAGAGAGACACACAGACACAGAGAGAGAGAGAGACACAGAGAGACACAAAGAGAGAGACAGACAGACAGAGACAGAGAGACACAGAGAGAGAGAGACACACAGAGACAGAGAGACAGAGAGACACACAGAGACAGAGAGAGAGTGACACAGAGACTGACTGACTGACTGACTGACTGACTGACTGACTGACTGGTTTAAAAGAGAGAGAGAGACTTGATCCAGTAGGTGGCGCTATCACTAACACTGCATACTCATAGATCTGTTCAGGCCTTGACTCTGAACAGATTAAAGAGTTCAACAGTTTCCCCCGGAAAGACAAAGAAAATGTAATATCTAAGTCTTAACCACAGTGGGACTTAACCCTCCACCTCTGGTTTAATGTCCCTCTGCTCTACTCACTAGGCCACTACTAATGCTGATCAACACCTTTGAAGTGTCAATATAAAGAATCCACTGTGCCCCTTTCTCCCTTTCCCCCTCCTCTGCGTGTTGATCTCACTAACGAGACACCTGTGAGAGGCAGCGAGTGACAGATTTGACCACAACAGCACAGGTCCGAACAAATTGCTCTAATTCGAAAACTATAACTCCTATCCGTGAAATGAAAACACTGTGAGAATCACAAGGTCTGGCCGAACAAGTACATATCTATATTATTGATTAAAGTCAAAGAAAATGATGAGATTAAAGAAAATGAGGCCGTTCTAGCAGTTTAGAAACGTAGCTCATCGTTCCTAAATCTCCTCCACAAATTAACATTGAATCCAATGAGAGGAGATTTTTTTCCACACTCTAGCATTGTCCTCAAACAAATACTTGTTACTCAAAAACTATAAGTCCTATCTGGAAAATGAAAACATTTTGAGCATCACAAGGGTTCACACTACAACCAGATTTTTTTTTTTTCGCGAGAGCTCAGAAATTAAGCCGTGAGGGCAATTTACGCAGAGACAGAGAGAGAGAGAGACACAAAGACAGAGAGAGAGAGACACAGAGAGAGAGTGACACAGAGACTGACTGACTGACTGACTGGTTTAAAAGAGAGAGAGAGACTTGGTCCAGTAGGTGGCGCTATCACTAATACTGCATACACACTCATATATCTGTTCAGGCCTTGACTCTGATCATGTGGCCTGTTTTTGGGGTCGATTGCTCAAACTGCATTTTCACACTGACCACTGGGTGGCAATGCATTGTGCCGCCCCTGCAAAGCGTTGCCTAGAGGTGCCGGCCAGGGGGCGGCACCCATAATAAGTGACGGGGAATAGTAACCCATAATAAGATTGTCAAAGTAAGTATTACTGTATATATATCTGCATACTTTAGCATTTAATACCAAAGATTTGTGGCAACAGTTCCAATTAAATATAATTAAGAAATGTTTATTCCAGAGAATTCAACGTTATTTTGATTTTATTAAAAAAGGTATTTTGGGGTCTTTAGTTTGGAAAAATATAATGAAGATGTAGGTCATTTTAATCTTTTATTTTTCACAGCATTTCTGAAAAATGGAAAAACATAAACCAGATGAAAATACAAATAAATTACTTTTCTTCTTCCATAGAGCATTTTGTTTTCACTTTGTTGCCTTAAACAAATTATCTTAACTAAAAATAACATGAGAAAAAGATAGTTTTTACATCCCTGTTGAAAAGATCTAAATAACGTAGATCGTAGATAACGTAGTTTCATACAGTTGTTTAAATGTTCCCAGTCACTTAGGTCGGTATTTATAATAGTGCATAGAAATTAGTGGGTAAACTATAATACACATCATGCATGTTGTAAAAAGAACTCCACCATTTGGGTTAGTTTGATGTGTAGCACACTCGCTACAGCTGATAAAGCTAACAGGCTCATCATGCCAATAATTTGGAACATTTAGTAGCTGGATGGACAATATTTAACCACACATTCCACTTAAACTCTTTTAAATATCAGAGTAAACCAGGCTTGACCCCTGTTTATCTGCCTCTCCACGCTTCACAGGGTGATAATGACAAATCAGCCGATGTTTACTAATGATTTGTGGAGATAGTTTCACATCACTTGTAAAAGCCGCGTTTAAAAGCTGTATTTATTGTTCCATTTGCACATTTTGTGAGTGTGTTAGAGAGAAGACTAATTGTTATTAATTAGGGTCATTGTGTGTCTGTGTGTGTGTGTGCGAGTGTGCGCGTGTGTGTGTGTGTATGTGAGTGGAGGGAGTTTAAGGTGTGCATTTGTGTGTGCACATCAGCATTATTTGTTTACACTGTGTGTGTGTGTTGGGGGTAGAGTGTGCATTTGTGTGTGTCCATATGGACGTGTTGCATACATTTGTGTTTGTGTGTCTGTCTCTGTATGTGCATATACCTGAGTTTAGAAAATATATGATCCGTCAGTTTCTCTTAAGATAATAGAATTAAATTTGGGGAAAGTGCAGCTGTGGAGAACGAGTGTTTCTCAGTTCAAATTATAAACATATGTCTAAATAATATACAGTTATTGAGTATTTGTTATCATAACCATGATTTTATTTTGTAAGAGAAGTCAGTCTGGAGTGCAGAGTAAGTAAGTGATTGACAGGTCAACTCTCCTCAAAGTTGGAACTTTGAGGTTGGAACTTTGAGGAGAAAACTAGAGAACTTCCTCCTGATCGTTCCTTCTCTCTCTTTCTTTTCCTTCTTCTCCATCTTCTTAATTTCTTTCCTCTCCATCTTCTCCATCTTCCTTCTTTCCTGTTTCTCCTTCTTCTCCTGCTTCTTCTTCTCCTTCTTCTCCCTTTTCTCCTTCTTCTCCTGCTTCTTTTCTGCCTCCATCTGCTTCTTAATGCTCTGCTTGTCATTCTTCAAGGCGACTTCCTGAAAAGACAGAGACAATATGAGTTTCACTCTTTTTCTTTTTCAAAGTCTAAACCTCAAACAAATTCACAATGAGCTGATGGAACTTACTTGAAGCTCAATGTTCTGCTGGATCAGGGGACATATTTTTTCCTCCTGCTTGTTTTCTCTCTTGAGTGACAGCTCCTGCTTGATGAACGACTTCTCCTCCGACTTTCTCACCTGTTTCTGCAGATCCTCTCTTTTCTCGGAGATGGCCCAATGTTGGAGGATGCAGAGGTCCAGCTTCTCCTTACAGCTCTCCAGCAGAGATTCAAATTTGTCAATCTGCTCAATTAGGATTTCCTCTGTCTCAACCAGCTCTTCCTCCTTTATTGTGATCCTCATATTCATCTCTCCGAGCTCCTTCTGTGAGACAAAAGACTCCATCTGCTCCACCATCTTCTTTCTCTCTGTTTCGGTGAGGTTGTTGGTGGCGATCTGCTCCTTCAGGGCGGATTCATCCTCCAGCTCCTTCTGGGCGAAGTATTCATCCCACAGCTCCGTCAGACGGGGGATTTCATCCATCAGCTCCTTCAGGGTGAAGTTTTCATTCACCAGCTCCTTCAGGGTGGTGAATTGAGCCTCCACCTCCTTCTTGGCAGTGTTTTCAGCCTCCAGCTCCTTCTGGGCAAAGTATTCATCCACCAACTTCCTCAGACGGGGGTTTTTAACCACCAGGTCCTTCAGACGGGGGATTTCATCCATCAGCTCCTTCAGGGTGAAGTTTTCATTCACCAGCTCCTTCAGGGTGGTGAATTGGATCTCCACCTCCTTCTGGGCAGTGTTTTCAGCCTCCAGCTCCTTCTGGGCAAAGTATTCATCCACCAACTTCCTCAGACGGGGGTTTTTAACCACCAGGTCCTTCAGACGGGGGATTTCATCCATCAGCTCCTTCAGGGTGAAGTTTTCATTCACCAGCTCCTTCAGGGTGGTGAATTGAGCCTCCACCTCCTTCTGGGCAGTGTTTTCAGCCTCCAGCTCCTTCTGGGCAAAGTATTCATCCTCCAGCTTCCTCAGACGGGCTTTTTCAGCTGCCAGCTTCTCCCTCTTCAAAACCAAGAGGGTTTGGCCGGGGTCCTGCAGAGTTCTGCTGCGGGTGCGCTTTGGTTCTAAGGTCATGCCTGTTGAGATGATGATCCTGTTCATGTTGATTAACAGGTGTTGCAGTGGGACCAAGTTGTACAAAGGGTGTGAAGAGCAATTGCTTGCGTAGCTGCTTGCTTGTGTCAGTGTCGTCAGTGGCGGTGAATGGAAGTCGCAAGAGAGATGTATCTCGTATGTCTGTCGTTGACTCGCGCTTGTTGTGTCTGTGGTTCCACTCAGAGACTTAGCTCTTTAAAGCTGAGTTATTTGGCTTTGATCTTTTCCTCAACTGAATTCTAAAACTCAACAGTGACATCTGTGGTTCCACTCAGCTTCAAAGGCAAGCTTCAAAGGTTCAAAGCTTGCCTTTGAAGCTTTGAAGAGTAAATCGGCTTTGAACTATTTTATAACTGTGACAAAATGTTACATGTTAGTTGTCATGTGATCTGGACTGACACACATGTGATTTCTACAGAAAATATTAACAGTCTTCCGGTGTTGCAGCTAATGGAGTAGGACGTGTTTCTCAGAGCTCCTGCAACAACTTTTTAAAAAACTATTTTAGGTACACCTTTTCCATCTTTCTTCGGTGTGTGTTTTCCCCACCTCCATAATCTAAATTTAACGCCATCTTTTTGCCGACCAAAATGCCTCAAATATTCAAACCACATGTACAACCGCCGCGGCCTGCTTCGCACACTGCATCCCCGCCTCGTAGTGATCCCCCCTCCTGCCTGGTCGAGGCCACAGGTGGGGCTCCTGCACACGACTTCAAGGCCGAGCTGCTCTCGTCACTCCGTGTTGAGATGGCAGCTATTTTCAGAGCTGAACTTCAGGCTGCCTCGACCGAGACCTTGTCAAGCATCAAGACTGAACTACAGGCAGTGAAATCGGAGTAATCCAGCAGCATTACAAACATCCAGTCTGAGGTGCATGCTCTGAAGAACACCGTAGGTGAAATGGAAACATCGCTTTCCTGCTGCACCGATGACATTGTTACCATACAGGCTAAAGTGGAGCACCTGACAACTGAGCTGGCAAGACTGGACAATAAATGCGAAGATCTGGAGGCGAGATCGCGGCGTAATAACATACGGTTAGTGGGATTTCCTGAAGATTTTTCCACCTTTTCTGCTGCTGCGGATGTTTCCTCTCTGCTCAAGGAGGCTTTTGAGCTGGAGAAAGAGCCTCTCGTGGACCGCGCACATCGTACTCTCCAGCCGAAGCCGAAGCCAGGAGAGCGCCCTCGCCCCATAATCACTCGTCTTCACTATCATACAGACTTTGTGGACATATTGCGCCGAGCCAGAACCCAGCAACGGGTGGAGGAGGCCAGCGCATTCATCAGGTCGCTCAACTTGTAAGAGAACCGTGAGGTGATACACACCGGTGAGGAAGCAGTGACAGTTAATATTGACATTTATTACTTTTTTCAGTTAATCTGTTTCCTCTTATTTTCATAAACACACAGTATGTGGTTTTCAGTTTAACTTGGTCTTGATTGGCTGTCAGGAGCTTAACCCGAAGCTTGATAGTTATGCAAAAAGGGTTCGGTGGAGTTAGCACTGGGTTCTCCATCGTTTGGGGATGGGGACGTTGTAAGTGCAATTGGGGGGTGGGGGGGTGGTTCAATGTGTGTGTTTTTTTTTTGTGTGTGTTTTTTCTTTTCTTTTCTTCTTTTTTTTCTTTCTTTCTTCTTTCTCTTCTTCTCCCCTTTTTCTTCTTCTTCCTTCCTTGGGGATCCGCATTCAGTCTATTTCTATCTCTAGGGATTTAACATATGGCCACCAATACTAATACTCCTGATGTCCCACTCACTGGATCCTCTGTGAGACTCTTGAGCTGGAATATTAAAGGTATGGGGAGTCCAATTAAGAGATCAAAGATATTTGCTCATTTGAAACGTCTTAAAGCGGACTTAGTGTTCCTGCAGGAAACCCACATGTAGGGATGAGTATTGATAAGATTTTAACGATTCCGATTCCTTATCGATTCCTGCTTATCGATTCGATTCCTTATCGATTCTCTTATCGATTATTTTTTGGCAAGGGGGGGAAAAAAGAGCACAAACGGGTTTATTTACATTAATTTTCTTTTATATAATTTTCTATAATGATGCACACCATATACAGTATGTATACATAAACATTTACATTTTTTAAATAACCAAAAACATTCACGTATTCCTCTTGAACTAAAGATAAACCTGACATTCTTCTGTAGAAATTACGATAAAATAAAACTTATACAACTTAAATAAAACTTACTCTGTTTAATTTAAACATGTTACTAGAAACTACAATGCTCCTTCCTTTTTTAAAAAGGGTATATGAAAACTGAGCTGCCAAAAATTAAACTAGCAGTGGCAAATACCATCAAGTCTGCACCAGCAATTGTAATCAACAAAATCAACAATTCTTGTGCAGAAAAATAAGCATGTCTGCTTTCTCCGGAAGGATACGGGATCTCTCAGGACTAATTGTGTCTCCAGCCACGGAGAACACTCTCTCAGATGGGGTGGAGGATGCCTGAACACACAGATAGGACTCAGCTAGACCTGACAGCAGGGGTAAAGTGTGTCTCTGGTCCCACCACCAAAGGGTGGCGTTATTCGTAGAGGGGATGGAGGGCAGACTTCTGTACAGCTGGACCTCTTGATGCACTCTCTGGGCCATGGACTCGAGGGACTGCAACGTTACCGCAGAGCGAAGCTGCAGTAGCCGCCGAACTACTGCGACGTTACCGACGAGCAAAGCCGCAGTAGCCGCTGAGCTACTGCGGGTTGCCGGCGAGCTACTGCGACGTTACTGCCGAGCGAAGCCGCAGTAGCCGGCGAGCTACTGCGACGTTACTGCCAAGCGACGCCGCAGTAGCCGCCGAGCTACTCCGGGTTGCCGCCATGACATGTTTGCTGCCGTCTGAATGAAAAAGTTTGCGCATGCGCAACGGCACAGGGAACTGTTAGCAGAATCGTTAAAGAATTTCGCTAACGATTCCAAGGAATTGGTTCACTGGGAACCGGTTCTAAACAAGAACCGGTTCTCGATTCCCATCCCTACCCACATGCGTACTAAAGATCAGGTCAGACTTAAATGTCCCTGGGTTTCTGAGGTGTTTCACTCTAACTTCAACTCTAAGGCCAGAGGGGTTGCTATTTTAATTGGTAAGTCAATTCAGTTTTCAGCTTCTAAGGTGATATCAGACAAAAACGGCAGATACTTAATTGTTGCAGGTACGTTATTCCATATTCCCATTTTATTAGTTAACATATATGCCCCCAATTTCGATGATCCACACTTTATGAATAAGCTATTTGAACGTCTTCCCTCATTGAACAACAGCCTCCTCATAATTTGCGGGGACATGAACTGTGTAATTGATCTCAACTTAGACCGCTCCAACCCACAAACTCTGACTCCTTCTTCAATGGCGAGGTCACTCTCAGATTTTGTGTCCAGGAACAGTTGCACTGATCCTTGGAGATTTAATAACCCTCATAGCAAGGAATATTCCTTCTTTTCTCAGATGCATCAATCCTTCTCTCGGATCGATTATTATTTTATTGATGCTAAACTAGTTCCCAAAGTACTGTCTGTTAATTATCAACCTATTGTTATTTCTGACCATGCCCCTCTTTCTATAGATATTCAGTTCTCTTCACAACCCCGGTACTCAACACCTTGGAGGTTTAATACATTACTTCTCTCAGATGATAAGTTCACCAAATTTATTACAACTAAAATAGATGATTATATCTCTCTAAATCAAAATGATATGGAACCAGTTTCATGTTCACTGCTGTGGGAATCATTAAAAGCATACTTGAGGGGACAAATTATTTCTAACTCTGCCCACTTAAATAAGTCCCGTAAAGCCAAATTGCAAGAAATCTCTAATAATATCACCAAATTGGTCCAACAACTCGCTACTTGCCCCTCTCCCAGTTTACTTAAACAGCGTGTCGATTTACAGACTGAATTTGATCTCATCACCACTAGTGATGCAGAGCGACTTCTTTTACGATCACGCTCCACATATTATGAACATGGTGACAAGGCAAGTCGTCTTCTGGCTCATCAGCTACGCCGCCAAGCTGCTTCACGTATGATCCCTCAAATAAAAGATTCATCTGGCTCATTGCATAAGGACCCCACCGCCATTAATTCGGTCTTTCACTCATTCTAAGCCTCTTTATATAAGTCTGAATCTCCACCTGACACCACTGAATTGAATTTATTCCTAGATAGCCTCATCTTCCCTGTGATAAGCTCAGATGCTGCTTAAGAACTTGACTCACCATTAACAGTAGAATAAATCACTTTCGCTGCGAGAGGTATGCAAAATAACAAGGCTCCTGGCCCTGATGGATTTGCAGTGGAATTTTTTAAGAGATTTCAGGATAAATTGTCCCCTTTGCTACATGCTGTTTATAAGTAATCACTTGAACATTGCACTCTCCCTCCCACTTTAAGGCAAGCCTTCATAAGTCTTCTCTTAAAAAAAGATAAGGATCTATTGATAATACACCCTTTAACGTGTAGTCAGATCCTTTGAGCGTAAACACACACACATTCACACACCGTAGCCAGCTCCCAAAAAGGGAGTCTGCCAGAAGACAGATAACAGGTTTTCAAACCTCTTGTTTCATGAATCACTTCATTATATTAGTTTTGAGACATCCTCTCTCCTGTGCATGGTACGCCCCACACATCAGTACACACACATAAAATAAGCACACACACCGAGGCAATATGCTTATGAACTCTAGTAACCGCGACTCAGCGTGCACGTCATCACGCAACGCCAGGAGGACGACCCGACGAGATCCGACCAATCCCAATCCAAGAAGAACCTCTGTCATGCCCAGTATCGATATATAAGCTTTGTACGTACTCTGCCCCAGCGCCATTTTTCCTGTACAGGATCAGTGGACCATGCATGATCATTTGCTAGACACCGCAGTTTCCTGACCTGTGACCTCTGAATAAACCTGCTTAATTTTAACTTGAGAACGACGCCTCCTGCCTTTGATTTCCACCCGCAACAGATCTGAACCTCTGCGGCTCATACAGACCTCTTTCATTGATAAATGTAGATGCTAAGATCCTTGCTAAAGCTTTGGCCTATCGCCTGGAGAACATTGTACCAACTATTGTCTCACATGAGCAAACTTGATTTGTTAAGGGGCGACAGTTATTCTTTAAAGGGACTCTTACCTTTGTTGCATTTGAGAATTACAGCACATTCAAATCATCCCGCCTTCCTCCAATGCCCCACCCCCTCGTTCCCATCCGCGGTGTATTTTTGAAGAAACCTTATTTACAAGCAGACTGACAACCTACTGCCTCCGCGCACGCACGTGAGTTTTTGTTTACCAAAGCAATGGATTCGGATTCAGAAGCACCGGTAAGTTATATACATTTACATTCACATATATATTTTTCAGTTCAATGGTTATTTGCACCATTTATTTGCGCCACAAGAAGCAGACGGAAAACCTGCATGTCCATGCAGCAAACAGACAGGTCTGTCGGCCAATAAGGTCCTTCGGTCCGAAGAATTTTATTGGTTGAAGTTTTCACTAAATATTATGAGAGTGAAATAATTGTTTGTTTTTACTCCTGGTGGGTTTGTCTTGCATTTTAGAGTGTCATTACCTTATTAATACCAATTTAACCTTATCCAAAAAAAGTGTAAAAATGCAACAAAGGTAAGAGTCCCTTTAACGTCCGAACACTCCTAAATATTATTTACTCTAAAACTGACACAACAACACCTGAGGTAGTGATCTCGGTCGATGCTGAAAAAGCATTCGATAGGGTTGAATGGGAGTATTTATTTACTGTACTAAAGAAGTTTGGACTGGGTAATGGGTTCATTTCGTGGATACGTCTCCTTTACACATCACCACAAGCAAACATTTCCACTAATGGCATTCAGTCCAATTTTTTTACTCTAACCCGTGGCACCAGACAGGGGTGTCCCCTATCTCCTCTATTGTTTGCGCTAGCTATAGAGCCCCTGCCGATCTTTCTGAGGTCCTCCTCCACTTTTACTGGGATCTCACGATTGGGCACAGAATTTAAATTGTCACTTTATGCTGATGACTTATTGTTTCATGTCTCAGATCCTGTCCTTTCGATTCCCACAATCTTATCTGCTTTCCAGAGATTTGGTTCTTTCTCAGGCTATAAAGTGAATACTTCTAAAAGCGAATGCTATCCTGTCAATGCTACAGCATCACAGCTCACACAATCAGATGTCCCTTTCAAAATGAGCCTTTCTGGTTTTAAGTATCTTGGGATCAACGTAACCAGAACGTTAAACTCTTTTCTGCTAATTTCTCACTTTTAATGTCTAAAATTAAGTCTGACCTCCAAAGATGGAAGAGCTTGCCTCTCTCGTTAATTGGAAGAATTAACGCGGTTAAAATGAACATTCTGCCCAAATCTTTTTTTGTTCCATTGTCTCCCACTTTCCTGCCAAAGCAGTTTTTTAAAACAATCGATCAGACTATTTCTGACTTCTTGTGGTGTGGAAAGGCTCCTAGGATCTGCAAATCCACACTTCAGAGATGTAAATTCAATGGCGGATTAGCACTTCCGAATTTTCAACTGTATTATTGGGCGACACACATTCAAAAAATGTAATTTTGGTTCAAGTCAGTGAATCTGCCATGGTGCCACTTAGAGGCACAGTCATGTGTTTCATCCTCCTTACCTGCTCTACTAACCTCTTCTATTCCATCCAACCTCTCAGGCTTCACAAATAATCAAGTGGTTCACTCCACACTTAAAATTTGGTATCAGTTTAGGAAACACTTCAAATTTAAATCAACATCTACTTTAGCTCCTTTACTGAACAATCATTTATTTCGACCTCCACTTACAGATTCAACCTTTCTCACATGGCATAATAGAGGCCTGAAATGTTTTAAAGATCTGTACAAAGATGGTATTTTTCGCAGCTTTACAAATCTCTCAGGAGAATTTAATCTCCCAACTTCTCATCTCTTTCGTTACTTTCAAATTAGACACTGCGCTAAAGCTTTGTTTCCAGTTTTTCCCTCCTCGCCGCCGACCCTACAATGGGAGGTGCTTTTAAACCACGATCCACTTCAAAAATCACTCATCTCTAAAGTTTATAATGAACTTCTGTCTTTTGATTGCTCTCCAGTTACTAAAGTTAGGGCTGCCTGGGAAGATGAACTGGATCTAAAATTGGAGGATGACTGGTGGGATACTGCTCTTAAGAAAATTCACACAAGTTCATCCTGCGCTCGTCTCACACTTATACAGTTTAAAGTACTGTTTAGAGTCCACTTTTCTAAAGCGCGACTGTCGCAAATCTACCCCAGTATCACTGACAAATGCGACAAATGTCATGCCTCATCCGTCAATTTAACCCATATGTTCTACTCTTGTCCACTACTCTCTTGCTTTTGGCTGAACTATTTTGACACCATGTCAAAAATACTTTCAGTGATTATAAAAATCTCCCCCCATGTTGCCATATTCGGGCTCCAAGAGAACCATAACCGGTTTACCTCTAATCAATTAGACATTTTAGCTTTCACTTCTTAACTGGCAAGACGCCACCTTCTTCACTGGAAGTCAACTAAAGCTCCCTCCAGTACTCAGTGGCTCAACGACACCATGTCTTTTCTAAAGCTGGAAAAGATTAGATATTCGGTGAAAGGTAGCTCTAACAAATTTTATAGTGAGTGGCTTCCCTTTCTTACATTCTTTCACTCTCTCCAGTCCCTGCCCCCTGATTGACGGACCCCCCTTCTCTCTCTCTCTTTTCTCTCTTTCTTCTTCCTTTTTATTTATTCATTTACTTATTCCTTTTTTTTTTTTTTTCTTTCCTTTGTTTTGTTTTCCTTTTAATTTGTTTATATTGTACAGCTTTAATACTTAATTGTTACTTAATAGAATTTTCGGTTATCTATCTATCATTATTGTTGTTGTTTTCATTGAGTTGTATAATGTGTCGTTCACTGGACCACGTTCATGTGGTCTAAAAAATAAGAAAAACATCCCAAGAGGAAGAATGTATATACTATTCTTGATCCATCGAGATGCGCAGTGTTTTTGTGGTGTTTATATCTCTGTATATTGCTGATTGCCGTGCTGAGATTGTGATACCCAATGTAAATTTGACACTGATTTCTGACCTACTGTGCCTATCCTCTTAATAAAAATATTTAAAAAAAAAGAAAATATTAACAGTATAAAAAGCACAACTACAGCTAATTAGGATTATTCTTCTAAACAAATTCAATCATCAACACAATTATTGGTAATAGCCATTGTTGTTTTTATTATTATGTTTTTTATTAGCATAAAACACTTAATTTGTATAAAATTAAGTTGCAAAGTGCTTTATTAGTTTGAAACAGGAAAAATGGACTGTTCAAAATCAATTGAAAATTCAATCGAAGCAAGAGAAAAGCAAACAATGGCCGACATAACATTGATTAAAGACCGAGTACAGACTTCCGGTGACGTCATGATCGAGGCAACAGCCTGATCCAGAAAGCTCCCGGAGAACTTGTAAAAAAACTAGCCAGAAAACATAACTACAACTTTGTTTCCCATCTAAAACTAATCACAACAACAATCTGTGATGACCAGCGTTCGACGAGAGACAGGAAAGAGGAACAAAAAGGCTCCAAATCCCCCCAAGGAGCAACAAAGTCAAAGTGACTCAGGTGACGAAGAGACCATGGCAGCGGTGCTAGCCGAGTTGCGCACATTCAGGAAGGCGCAAACTGGGGCCTCTGAAAAAGCCCGAGACAAGTTAGACGTTACAGTCCAGGCGTTAGCAAGACTGGAAACTGCACTCGTTGCGGTAACAGAAAGGACGACACAGCTTGAGCAACGAGTGACAGAATATGAACAAAGGCTTGGTGCTGCCGAAGACAAGACACAGCGACACGAAAGACCCCTTCGCTACCTGCTACAACGAGATGCTAACCTGACAGCAAAATGTGTGGATCTGGAATCCAGAATCTCCGCATATACGGAGTAACAGAAGAGAAAGAAAACAACGATATGCTGAACTACATAAACGATCTCATCCGAACCTCACTGACATTACCAGAGGACCTGAATTTAAACATAGTGAGAGCACACCGATCTCTGACCATGAAACCGACAGACCCGGGGAGCCCCCCGAGGTCAGTGATCGTCAGATTCCTCGACTACAGAACTAAGGAATTGGTCATTCAGGAAGTATGGAAACATCGAGGAGGAGTGAAATATAATGGGCTGAAGATCTTTTTTGACCAAGACTACACGTCTGACATCAAGTAGAAACATAAACAACTAAGGGAGGTGATAAAGCAGCTCAAAGAAAAGAACATTAAAGCTCAATCACTGTTCCCTGCCAAGCTGAAAATTCACCTGAGATCCGGAACCAAGACCTTCATGACACTTTCAGATGCGGCACAAACACTTGCTGGGATCGGTATCCATGTCCACCTGGATGAATGGGAGGCGCTCCGGGCGGAACTTTTACGGACTTCAACATCAAACAGAGCGAACGTGATGACCGGTGCAGATCTGAGGAGCTTCCTCCACGGTGACGGCGAGGGAACAAGTGGAAACACGCAGGACTGTAGGTAGACTTTGAGGGAAACGAAGACCCAGCTTACTTAGTAGGATTAATATGTGCTGGCTAGCTTTATCACAGAAAGCTCATTAACATTATTTAAAAAAAAAAAAAAGTTCTCCATCGAGGAGCTTTTTCTTTTTTTTTGTTTCTTTACGCTCCATGTTAGCGAGCACTACGGGCTATAGAAAAGGTCTCGGACCTGCGTGTAACCTAGCTGCACTGTGTGCACACCCCCAGAGAGACATGTCACAACTCTCTGTCCGTGTTGAGACTGATTTTATGTTTGTTAGATCAGTCGGGTTTGTGGAAGTCTACTTCTTCCTTGTTTTGATTTTGTGTTGTTGTTTTCCACAATGGTGGATATTACATGTGAATTTCATAAATGTGTAGTCACATAGGTCTTTTTTTTTTTTTTTAATACGGGTACGTTTCTGGAAAATATTTGATAATTTTTAAAGACAGAATGAAGAGGTACTGTTATCCACATGGATAAATTGACCATAGTGAGTTACAATGTCCATGGACTAAACCATCCTATAAAAAGGAAAAAAATATTCAATCAGTTAAAGAAAATGCAATGCTCAGTTGCAATGCTACAAGAAACTCACTTATCCGAGGAAGAACACAAAAAATTAAAGAGGGATTGGGTAAATTTAGTGTATAGTGCCTCAAATGGGAAAAAAAGAGGGGTGGCGATTCTAATTAGTAAAACTCTGGCCTTCAGTGTAGAGAAGGTGGTGCAGGATAAATCAGGAAGATATGTCATGGTGGTTGGAAGTGTCGGAGGAAATGAGATCTTCATTTTGAATGTATATGCTCCAAGCTAATTTGAAGGGACTTCAACGCGGTGCAAGATGGGAAAAAGGACAGGAACCCAATAGAAAAAGGACCAAAAAGTCCAAAAACACTTACACTGAATAATTTCATTTCGGAACTGGGACTTGTGGACCCATGGTGAACTAAAAACCCTAAAGGGAGAGATTTCAGCTTTTTTTCTAATGTACACAACAGTTATTCAAGAATTGACTTCTTCTGTCTTCCTCAACAATACATGTACAAAGTAATAGAATGCTATATTGAACCTATAACTCTGAGTGATCATGCCCCAGTTATACTGAAAATAGACCTGGGCATGTACTCTTTCTTCAGATACTGGAGGTTGAATGTATCTCCTCTGAGAAACACAGAAATAGTGGAGGATTTGAGACAACAATTAAAAGAATACTTTGAGACAAATGATAATGGAGAAGTTAACCCGTCAATTTTATGGGAGGGAGCAAAAGCAGTCATAAGAGGGAAAATCATACAGATATCATCACAACTGAAGAGAAAGCGACTAGAGGAACAGTTGACCCTAAAAAACAAGATAAAACTCCAAGAAATACAACACCAGAATAATAGATCATGTATTAATGCCACATAACTCAAGGAGGCAAGAAAATCACTGGATAAGCTTTTATCATACAAAGCGGAGGGAGCTCTACGATTTTCCAGACAGAAATATTATGAGATGGGCAACAGAGCCAGCCGCCTCCTAGCTTTCCAACTTCGCAAAGCTCAGGCTAACCGAACTGTCTCTAAGGTAGTCCATCCAACAATGGAAAGAACAGTATCTCTTCCCAAAGAGGTGGCAGATGCATTTGCATCATTTTACCAAAATCTGTACAAAGAACCTAAATCACAAACAACAACAGATAATTCTAAAACCTTCCTAAGTAAGTTAAACCTCCCCGAATAGCCAGAAGATGTATCATTAAAGATGGTAACACAAATATCAGAAATAGAAATAAGGGATGCAATAAAAAGATGAAAAATAATAAATCCCCAGGAGTCGATGGATTCTCTGGAGAATTCTATAAATGCTTCATAAATGAGTTGGCGCCGATTTTAACCAGGGTGTTTAGATATTTCCAAAAATGACCCCCCTGAGACATGGTCCCGGGCCATCATATCTGTGATTTATAAAGAAGGAAAGGATCCAACACACTGCGAAGGATATAGACCCATTAGCCTGATATGTAATGACCAGAAATTATTGACAAGTATTTTAGCACAGAGAATCCAAAAACATATTACAACGCTGATTAACCCGGATAAAACAGGATTCATTCCCAGCAGACAGGGTGCTAATAATATAAGAAGAACCCTAAACATTATTACCTGTGCTAAGAAAAATAAGCAGACATCAATGCTCATAAGTTTTGACGCACAGAAAGCATTTGATACAGTGAATTGGGACTTCTTGTACAAAACACTATCTGCAATGGGATTTCACCCAGAGTTTGTAAACTGGGTCAGGGTCATATACAATAACCCAAGGTCGTGTGTCAGAGTGAACGGATGCTGTTCTGAGTTCTTCGATCTGCGGGGGGGTGAGACAGGGAGACTGCCTCAGTCCCCTGCTCTTTGCTATAAATATTGAACCCTTGGCAGCAGCTATAAGACAAAATAAGGAAATAAATGGTATAAAGGACATGGGGAATAGAGAACATAAGATATCTCTCTTTGCAGATGATATCCTGACCTACATAAGTGATCCAGTCAAATCTGTTCCTGCGTTGATGGACAATTTAAAAGAGTATGGAGAGCTCTCTGGCTATCAGATCAACCAATCAAAATCAGAGGCAATGATGTTAGTTGGACAATGGCCTACACAACTAACAGGAAGGCTTAATGCTCATTGGTCAGATGGATTTAGATACCTGGGAATTATCATTACAACAGATTTATCAAACCTGTTTAAGGTCAACTATGGAAAATTGATGGGTCACATAAAAGCAGACCTCACATGATGGGAAATCCTACCACTCTCTTTGATAGGAAGAATAGAAACAATAAGAATGAATGTTTTGCCAAGATTGCTCTTTCTTTTTCAATCACTACCTATATATGTTCATGCGACCACTTTTAATGCACTGAACAAAAGATTGTCCAAATTTATATGGCAAAGTAAACCACCCAGACTTAAACTTCAAAAACTACTTTGTCCAAAAGACAACGGAGGCTTGAGCCTGCCTGACCTGAAAAAATATTACTGGGCAGCCCAATTACGAGCGATGGTTGCTTGGGTATCTCAAGAAACAGACACTACATGGGTAGGAATGGAACAAAGTGAATGCCCAGACACACCACTGGACTGATTCCCATTCCTGAATTCAGACCACCGTGGGAAGAATAAGATTACAAATATATGGATTAAAAATACTCTAAAAATATGGTCAGTTGTGAGGAAAAAATTAAAACTCCCCATGACTATATCCAGAGCTATGAGAATAGCAAGTAACTCAGAATTTCTTCCTGCTAGACTGGACAGGTGTTTTGAACGATGGAGAGAGATGGGAATAGTAGTATTGGACCAGTTGTTCGAGGGAGGTGTACTGAAGTCATTTGAACAGCTTAAAGAGAAATACGAGTTACCAACCCAAGACTTCTACAGATACTTACAAATAAGACATTATTTACATACACATCAAGAATGGGAAAAGCTCTGCTCACCACCATCCAAAATGGAATACTTCTTCATATCTGCAATTCAAGGAACAGTGAAAGCAAAGTTCATATCACATTTATACAGGATATTGCAGGAAGAACTAAAGGAGAATAATTTGGATATTAAAGAAAAATGGGAACTAGAGATGAAAATAACAATTTCTGATGAACAATGGGAAAAATCATTCGAACAGGGACACAGAGTAACCAGTAGTCCTAACTGGAAGGAATTTGGATGGAAGCTTAAAATGAGATACTTCAGAACTCCACTTATAACATCCAAATGGAGCATCACATCAGCACAATGTTGGAGGGGTTGTGGCAAGGTGGGACACCATACACACATATTTTGGGAATGTCCAAAGCTATCAGAATACTGGCAAAAAATACAAAAGGAAATAAAAACTTGTTTATTTATAGACATACCATTAGAACCATCACACTTCATTTTAGGGATACTGCCTGATAACCTTGAAGAAAATAGCCAGACAAAACTTCTGAGAGTCCTTCTTTTAATAGCAAATAAACTAATAACAGCCTCCTGGCTGAAGCCACAGCCCCCCACAATAACCCAATGGAGGGGTAGAATTCAAGATATGTACAGGATGGAATACTTGACTGCACTATTACAACTGAAAATAGAGGTTTTTAAAAACAACTGGTCCCCGATTGCTCTACATTTCCATCTGATATGAGCAATATATATATATATATATATATTGCTTTTGTTTTCCCTTTTTTTCCCCTTTTAAGCAATGGGCATATGCAGGTCATACTATTTCAGAATAATGTCTTGATGAAATGTTATGTGAAATGTATTGTGTCTGTGGACATTGTTAATCGGTAACTTGATTTTGATATATTTGGATCATGATGGCCTGGACCCGAGACATACATGGACAGTTAACCCCAGTAACCTAAGACTTGAACCCGTGATACCTAATTTCATGTTAAAAACGATGTACTGTATGACTGTATTTGACAAAAGGAAATAAAAAGAAGTTCAAAAAAAAAAAGACCGAGTACAATGATGATAAATAACAAATAATAAAAAAAAGGACAAAGGACATTCTCCCAAGGAGAAGTATAAGTGTACTACCTAACAGGTAGTGAAGCCTCAGTATTAATACATTTATTTGAAGCATTTCTGATTTTTGAATCCTCCTTTCTACAGAGATAATCCTTGTTTTGTAATAATTTATCTATTTTATTTTATTTTGTATTTTTCTCTCCCCTCTATCACTCATTCCCATCCATTCTGCCTGTAAAGCATCTTGCTAAGTGTTTTGCTTATCAAACTCTTCCTCTGTCTGGTACTTGAGTCTTTATGCTGAGCTGCCGTTTTGACCAGATTTCTCTTCCTGGAAAAAGATGTGTTCTTGAATTCAATAAGAAATAAAATACAAATATGGCCAAAATGGCCACTAAATGCAAAATAGCAGGCTTCCTGTCGCGTTTTTCAAATTGCACCTATAGACTTTTTTGTTTGTCTGGTCAAGATACACATGTGTATCGATTTTTGTGAAGACACCGTTTAGCCATTTTGCCAACCCTCTTAAAATTTTTTCCAGAATACGTTTTAAGTTGATAGTTGGAAACTATTCAAAGTTGCTCACAGGGTTTGTGGACAACAATCAAAATATAGAGTACCAACAGATTTGTGCTGAATACCTTAAATTGATGCATTTTGTGTTGTGGAAACTAAAGGAAATCTCACTCAAAGTCAAGGTCATCAAATTCTTCCTGCTGTGAAGCAACAGCTGAAGAAAATGGACAAAACTCTTCACACTCACACTAGGTAAAAGATTCCGTATTTACATACATAAAACTTTAAAAATGTCTATACACACTGCATTTTATTCCTTACTGTTCAAGTTACTTCTCCACCCAGATTATATTCTAAGTCACAGTTTTGGCACATTCCACGCAGCCACTTCTCTGTATCTGAGCCGTGGTGTCCGCTGACAGGCAGGCTACACCAAGGGAATACTAAGCCAGTTCACAGAGAAACTCCTCCCTCTGCTGCCCCCACGCTCGCCTCCTCCCTCTAGCGCCTCCTGTCCAGAAACTGCAGGTTGATTGGTTTAGCAGGGCAGAGCAGGGTTCTGGTGATGGGCTTCACTGTCTGTCCAGTAGGGTCCGGCCTCACCTCGTATCGTTTTATCAACTTCAAAATAAAACAGAGAAGATCTTTATCAAGCAGAAGAAAGTTTTGGCTGGAATTACTTTGTTGATGTGAGACAGTAGAGTTCACAGTCTACGCTAGTGTTTATGATTAGCAACCACTAAACAGCTGACAGAACCACAACTGGGGTTTTTGATTGGGTCCAAAGTCGGACAAAGGCTTTTTGGTTTGTGCCAAGACAAACAGAAGCGGAGCAGCCGGGTCGCTGTGCTCTGGTAGGGAGGTTACTACAGGTCAGTGCTGCTCCTGGAGAGCAGCTAAAAAAACTACTGATTTCCTGGGAATAAAAACACAGTTTGCTGTTTAACCTGCTCAGTTCACAATGTTGTTTGGCTGCTGCTGGAGACAAAGGTCACTGAGGTTAACATAAATGAATAAAAATGAATATACATTTTTAAAATGTCAATAAATACAATTAAACAAGGTAAGAATACGACACACTGTGTTGTAGAAAATCAGTTATTTAGACATTTAAAATTTGAATTAATGAACAGTATTTTTCTACATTATAACAATTCATATCCAATAAATATTTTGATTTCATTACATCAATATATTCCTTTGGTATTATGTATTTACACAGCAGCCTCCAATGATTGTTGCCAAGAGGAGTTATACTTGTTTACAGCTTGATTACCTATATGCACTCTACCCTGATTTTGTTGTTTGTTTTTGCATCAAACAGACACAGAGCAACATAGGCATCACATGTTCTTACCCTGGACAAGAGGAGATACATCTCAAGCTCTGCCACTCGTCGACCCAGACACGCCCGGACCCCAAAACCGAACGGCACCGACCCAAACGGGTGATGCTTGACCCTCTCCACCTCTCCACGGAGCCATCGCTGCGGTCTGAAGGTGTGAGGGTCGGGAAAGACGCTCTCGTCATAGGACACAGCGTAATGGCACAGGTGAAACAACGTCTGTGTGAGAGGAATCGCTTGTTCACTCATTTTCATCAAACACGCAGAACACATTAAGGACCTAAAACCCCCAAAACTCTACTAACATCCACAGGTGCACTAAAAACAATCATGTTAAAGTTCCACATGCATATTGTGAATAATGCTATTGCAAAACCTGCAAATCTCATTAAAATCTCACAAAGGAGAAGCAAAAATGAAAATATAAATTACATTTTATATCACAAAAAATATTTTCAAAAATAAATAAGATGACAAACACATATTTACTCAACACTTCAAGTCATTCTCAGTCTTAAGTCCTAAGATTGAAAAGACCAAATAGAATATTCACTGAATATATGGACAATAACACTCTTTCTTATCAACCATGATATATCACAAATACTCACATTTTTTGGGAAGACGTAATCTCCCACCACAACATCGTCTTCAGCAATGACGCGGGCGTTTCCTGGCACCACTGGATACATCCTGGTGAGCAGAGAACAGACCGGGGAGAAGGTTCAGGTTTCATTCTCTTGGAAAGAAGCTGTTAGTTTTTGCCTCTCTTACGATATTGGGTTGTGTTCAACTGAGTTTTGTTTACATATTAATTGTTTTATTGTCCAGAATTTATCTCCCCTTTGTTTCTCCTTCTGATTAAACTACAAAAGTCACTTGGTGAGATTTAGTGAGAATAGTTCTTTTAATGTCACCTTTGGCAAGAAATTGAACAATAATCTTGAAACCAAATGATCATAATAAACCTCAAGATCCTCAAAACATTCATACCTAATGCCCGTGGTTTTGATATACAACAGTAAAGTTAAAATGTTAAAAATTCTCTACTTGAAAAAGGTTAGTTACTAGCAGCAGCCTTGGTCAAGTTATGCAAGAGGTGATGTTGGGTCCTTCAATCCTGAGCAAACACACTTTAAACAGGCAAATAATCCATCCAATCTCCTATTGATAAAATGCATTGACAAAGATGGAATATTCCATGTTACCGTAGCGTCTCCCTGATGATGGCCTTCAGGTATGGCATCTGAGCAATGTCCTCACTGGTCGTCATCTTGTCTCCGGGGCAAACTCCTATCACTTCCTGGTACAACTGTTCCTGGATCTCTGGCAGCTTTGCCAAGTGGTACAGAGCCCAGGAGATAGTGTTGGAGGTCTGCAACCAAGAGCAACTCCCACTGTTATCTGTTGCTAATGCTTTCAGGGTATGAACTGGTATAATCTTAGTATATAAGTAATAGTACATTCAAACCCTTAGTAGCATGGATATGTTTTTTTCTTGGAGTAAATCACAAAAATGTTCACGGATCACAGGCCAAACATTCAGCTTGAGCACAATTAGAATAATAATTTTGCTATATTTGATGAAAAATGGTTGTTAGATATTGTATAAAAAAACAAAAAAAACAAACACATTGAAATCGAGCTCAATGAAATTAAATAAATTTAGTGTCTAAATGAAATTTACACACTTAATCTTGTGTTAGAGGAAAACTTATCGAGGACATGATTCCTGTCCACAGGTTGTGTGAATTGTAAATTGAAAGTTTTTATTGCATTTATAATGCTATAATTTCAATTAAGCATCTATATCTATAGAAATAAAAGGTCTGTTGAAATTATTGTAATGATTTTATGAGTCTAAGTTAGCGACCTTTGTTTCTTAATCTTGGAAAACCGTCAGGATGGTTTATTTGTTTAGTTTTTTTATTGATGCCGCTAATCTGGTTTCTTTCTTTGTTTTATTGTACTTGTCTTGTAAGCCTCTTGCAGACTGGACTCGTCCCTTCCACAGAGCGAACACACACTGGGTCAACTCACCGTGTCGACTCCTGCCAGCAGGAGCTCAGTCATGCTTCCCAGAATCTCAGGGATCGTCATCTTGTCGCTGAACAGCAGGTGTGTGAGGTACGCTCCCTCCACCTGCTGGTCCAGTTTCACCTTCTCCTGGATCTCCTCCATTTTCTTCTGCACCAACTCCCCAGCTACAGGACACAAAGAGAAATGTTGTCTTTTTTAATTTGTTAGGGGAGAATTAGAAGTAAAAAAGTAGTAATTACTAGGCCTTCCAGGTACTTGAAGCTGCTTTACAAAGAAATAAAAATAAAAGAAACCAATGACAGAAATTAATAGAAGAAATGTTGCTATGGATAATGAAACTAGTGGTCTGAGGCAAAATAGTTTTTTAAGAGTAAGAGGAGATGGGCTCAACACTTTTGGCCATCGGATGTCGTAAGACTGTGAGGGATCTTGTTTAGACCAGGGGTTCCCAAAGTGGGGGTCGCGAGGTGCTGTCCAAAAAACAAATATGATTTTAAAATAATTTAATTTCAAAAATTAATAAATTATTGTTCATATACATACATAAATATGAGTTGAAATTAGAATAAAACCATGCAATAAAAACATCTCCATCAGTTTTTTCATATGAGGTGGCATATTTAATTGCACAGGCAAAAAAGCCAGACAAAATCGACGAAACATTAACTAAACCTGCTGCCGTAGTTATACAGCTGGCCATGCATGGGGATAAATAATAAGCCTGTGATCTGGAATCAGTGCCGCTGTCTAACGGGACTATTGCCCGGCGCATCACTGAAATGGCCCAGGACTTAACGTGCCAGCTGGTGGATAGAGTTAAGAAAGGGAAATATGCTTTACAGTTAGATGATCCACATATATATTAAACTCTGCCCAACAGCTTGTTTTCATGAGATACAGTTTTGATGGAAAACGTAATGCTGTTTTGAGAGTCTAAAGGCCGGCGCATGCTTCTGCGTTTTCAGGGGCACGCAAGCGCCTTAAGGCCGATTTATAGATGCTACTGCAACTGCGGCTGGCCAGGCAGTTGCATCGACGGACTCGTTTTGGTTTATGGTTTCCCAAGGGTTGCGCGTGTTAATTCCCCGCCAGAACACTAGACGGAGTAACGTGTTTTGTCGAAGTCTCTTCTATTTGGTCTATATTCATGCTTCTAAATCTCCGTGTTTTCTGCCGGTATTATTGGGCATGAAACTGGAAACTAGACTCCGGACGGTATCTAGTAAGGAGGCCAATCACAGCCTTACGGGCTGTGTGAGGCTTGTGTAGCTTTGTTGTATAACCTCTATAAAAACTAGAGGTTTCCGGTTCACGGAAGATTTAGAAGAACGAATATGGACCAAATAGAAAAGCGTTTGGCAGAAGAGATCCGAAAGTATGACCACTTGTAGAACCCGTCACTGACTGGCAGATTTTTCCGCCAGAAAAAGGCTATGAGGAGCCGCTGTGGCGATGTAAATAAACAGTCGATGACGAATGCCACACACAAAGAAGGCGTCTCTAAGGTCGTCTTCGACAAAAAACATTACTCCGCCTAGTGTTCTGGCAGTCAATTGCTATGCAACACGCGCAACCATTGGGGAACCATAAATTAAAATGAGTCCGTCGACACAGCTGCGTGAAAAGCCGCAGACACAGTTGCAGAGGCAATCCCCGCCTTGCGGCTGCGTGAGGCTTGCGGAGCTTTGCCGTATAGTTAGAAAAATTGGGCGATGCACGCAGACACGTAAGTACTCTTGCGCTTGCGTGCCCCTGAAAACGCAGAAGAATGCGCCGGCCTTAAAAGTGCGTGTGCGTGGCTGTGCGCAACATTATATAGCACATCCAGGGTCGGTGGGGGTCGCCAGTCTCTGAAACCGTTATTTTTGGGGTCGTGGGCTGAATAGTTTGGGAACCCTGGTCCAGACTATGATTCAGACACTGATGTGGGTAAAAGAGCAGCAGAATCCAGAAGAGTCGAAGACTCACAAAAATATTAACATGGAAAATATTTAACCATCAACTACCATAGGTAGTCAAAACTAAACACAGGAGCAAAGGCTGAGACACAACCCTCTTTATCCCCCTTCAGGAAGGTTTGGGATGACAATGAGGAGGAATCACCATTGACAAAGGAAAACTCTGTAGAGAGGTCAAAATCTGGATGATTGATTAATTTGAAGATTAACAAAATTAATTTGATCTCCTCAGCCTTCCTGCACGGTTCTCTGAAGTGAGAGAGTAGTCATTTAACCCACTTCCCTCCTCGGGTCACTGGCAAAACTTTGTTTACATAAGATAAGGTCATCACTCTTTTAAACCCAACTGACGGTCAAGGTCAGGCTGAAAAGGATCTCTCTTTTTAACCACCCTCAAAATAACAGTGAAATACGGCACCATTAGCAGCCATATTGCCCTTAACACATAGCAGCAAGTATCTTTACTAGTTTTACACCAATGCATTTGTAATTTTTCTATCTCCAGCCCACATTCCATCAAATGCACTCGCACCCATCTGCATAATGATGTGGAAGGTTGCTTACCCACTTTGAAGAGGTGATCCCAGACCGCCACAAACCGTTTCCAAGCGGGAAGGTAGGGCCACACAGACTTCGGGAAGAGGATCACGACCTGCGAGAGGTGGAACATTTCCCCAACGGAGGTAATGAACTTTTTGGTTTCCTCAGGCAACACCTCGTTCAAGCAGCCCATACGTGTCTCAAACAACACTGAACAGATACCTACATTCAAAAAGGAATATAAAGTTATTATGAATATCATGAATACATTTTAATAGGTCATGCACTAGTCTTAGATCTCCCTTAATACCAGAGTTTTTACACTATGACCAAAAACATGTGGACACTTGAAATTTACACGCAGAGGTAACAGTTCAGACCAAAGTCCTTTACATTCCTGGTTTCAGGTTTTCCACCAGATTTCCACCGGCCAACTAAGTGGCTAAAATTGACTTTCAAATTCCATTGACTAACAAAAACAAAAAATGTAAACATATCCTCCTTGGTGGAAAATGCTGATGAAAAAAACTGGTAGGTGGAGCCGTGGGCTCTTTCCTTATTGTCAGTGTTTAAACTAAGCTTCATATTTACTGTTCCAATATTAGCTCGCAGGGTCGGTTCTATTCTAACTATCAGTAAGAAAGTAAACAAGCATGTTTACAGAGTTACCCGAGTTTCTAACATTGATCATGCCTGAGGGAGGGTTTGTAAAAACTGCTGTAACAAAGACTTTGGGTAAAGGTCATGTAATGCACCTAATCCTCCCTGTGTGATCTCAGCAGACACTGGGATCAACTCCACAGTTTATCTCTCTGTATCTAATCAGTGGTCAAGGCCAAATACTATGCAGCCGTGTCAGAGTGAACACGCCTGAATGACAGAACGCTCACTTCCTCTCGAGATAGTTCATTCTCTGCTCCAACTACATAAAGTTACAAACGTTACAAAACACTCGAGTAAAACTCATTTAAAGCTGTAAGATCTGATGCAGGAGTGAAAGAGTCAAGGACAACTGCAGTGAGGTTGTTTGCACTTTCAACTCGCAGGCTAGCGTAGGATTGTTAATAAATAATAAAGACATAAACTAGAAAGGTTGAAGAGAAGTTGGATGCTTTATCATCTTAACTCATACCCGTCATTCATTGAAATCATTATTTTTCGTCGTTTCTCAGTGTTCGTGGGAGTGGCTCTCCAAGAGGAAATGAATTTTTTTTAACGAAAGAAGTAAAAAAAACTTCATAAAACCTTGTTCCATTCAGTGTGATGAATTATAACATATGTGCAGTTAGTTTTCATTCATGTAAGACTTTGTAAACACAAGTGACAAGTTTTTCTCGTTCCTCTACTACATAGTATTATTAATTCATCTTTTTTTCCACATCTGATGAAAGAAAACATCAGATGTGTTTTTCTGCCGACCTTCAAAAGCAAAATTGTAGAGTTCCTCCGTCAGGTTATTGACCATAACTCCCTGGCCGTCTTTCTCCCTCACCCAGGCCAGTCTGTCGTTAAAGTCTGTCACCACCTCGTTGATGGTGTTAGTGTAGGAGGAAACGTGTTTGGGTATCAACATCCGCGGGTTCAGGATACTGCGGATCCGCTGCCAGTTGGCCCCCATCCTAAAAAGAGGAGGATTATAAGTGGAAATGAGTTTGGGGCAGATCTGTTCATGTACAATGAATTTATACCCTAAAATGAAAACCCAATCTTTTCTATGACTTCTCTTTGTGGAGGTCACTAGATTGCACACAAAGATGTTGAAAGCTATCCAATTAATTCTGCAGAGGAAGTTTGTTATGGTACAAGTCTTCAAATCACGAAAAATTGCCGCTCAATTCACAATGGTGGACTTTCTCTTGGGTCTAGGCAAATTACCCAGAGAGGTTTTGTAGAAGATCTGGGCATGAACCAAACAAAATTTATCTGAAAAATGTTTTCTGTCATTTTAGGTAGTTCTTGTCACACTGATGCATGTTCAAATGCATATTTTCCCAGTTTGGTTTTACTTAGTTATTTGATGTTGTAAAAATAGGGGGGCTATTGCCCGTGCACATGTATAGGTCGATACCTTGATACCAAAGCTCCACTCCCTCAAAGCTAAGACTGGCTCCAATATCACAGCATTGGAAAGATTGCAGTTTTCGTTGTTGGGATATTTTGGCTTCAGTTCTGGATAGTGGGAGGAAGTGGTCAACAAGTATGTTGAACACCATGTTAAGTGTGCAAGACTCCTTGGGGGGGGGGGTGTCGGGGAGAGCTGGCAGTAGTGGAGTGGTGGTTTTACTTTGATAATGACGTTACCCGCGCTTCCATGGGTGGGGCTTCCTCTTTGCCTTGGACTCCTTTGGGAATGTATGCACTTTCGTCGCTCTTCTGACTTTCATTAGTTTTAAGTTGTAAATAACATCAGAAGTTAGTGTACATGTTATATAATAAGATTTAATGACATCATGTTAGTTTGTTGTGTTGTCAGATATTGTATTTGTGTAAACCTGCATGTGATGGAGAGGTGTGTCTGCTGCGTAGCGGTGCTGCCAGTGTAGGAACTGATAGCATGCTTAGCGACCATTGTGTTGTTAGGGGAAAGCTTAGTAAAGCTATGTATATTGTACAGGCGACAAGCACACAGTAACTTCATGCAGACACTGTTTGTTTCCAGAGCTGCAGGTATGTGAGTTTATGTATATCTTATTGTATTTTTTTTAATGTCCAACATGTACGTTAGATTGTCTTATTTATATAAAGTGTATTTTATTTATTTTATTTATTTTATTTATTTTATTTATTTTATTTATTTTATTTATTTTATTTATTTTATTTATTTTATTTATTTTATTTGTTAATTATTTTATTTAACTGTAGTGATAATTAATGTATATATATATATTCACTGAGTGGTGCTCTCTTTGCCTTGGACTCCCTTAGGAAGGCGACGAGCTTTCAGTACCTTCATACAGACACTGTTTGTTTCCACAACTGCAGGTGGAGGAAAAAGTCTGAAAATCCCAGTTATCTGTTAAGATGTTGATGGACGGACAATAAATTGTTAAGACATTGGATTTGAATTGTTTTTTAAGAAAAAAAACATTCACAACGCAGAAATGAAGACACTACATTTAAACACCAAATAGTTGTTGGTTGTTTAAAATCTTGTGTGTTACCTTTAAAGCCAAGAAAATTATCATTACTTATTCTTGAAGGTCCACCTCACACACTGTAAGCAGCTTTATAAATGAAAAGCATCGGGGGAGTGATGCACACCATGTACTGTCAGACAATGCAACATTTTTTAAGATTGTAAAACGGCTCTTTGACAATGGAGCTCAATGGATTTTTCAATCTATTAAACTTTAGGTCTCATCTATAGTCCTACTGAACACAGAGACCCCTCTAAAAAAAATGCATTGTTGAACTCAACATAGTTGTGTTATTTTCTAAATGTTTTCTCATGATGCAGAATAATTTTCTGATAAGTTTAAAATCGTCTCTCTGTACCCGAAATTCACTGAAAAATCTTGGAAAAAGTGTCGTTGGACTTGTCCTCTGACTGAGAGACAAAGGTAAAGCTAAGAATGATACACTCACTCGGTCAGGGGTCCAGAGGCCTGGTTCCTCATCTCTCGGTACAACCTCCAGTGGGGCATGTCGGTCCGGATCGGATGTTTCCCCTCCTGCCTCAAAACCTGCTCTATCAGGTCTGCCTGAGCCACGTTCACGATGGTCAGAGGACCTATCTCCGACTTCCACAGCGGACCGTAGATCTTTCGGTGCTCGATCTTTGATCAAACGATTTGAGTTAATACATTTTTTTTTTTTGTGGGATAGAGTGTATTCAATTGATATTTAGCTTTTTGTGTGTTTGTGACGCTGAGTGAAAGTTTGAATGTTTCTTATTTTTGTAACAGCGTCTTAATCACTCTGCTGTCTTCTTCTTTTCTTGGATAAGTCCAACAAAGCTGAGCATTAACACCAAATGTTGAATGAGACCTGTCCATTCTTGTGACTTGGGGGTGGACAGGTAGATCAGGTTCTACCTCAAACTACTACTTATTTACTTTTCCTTTTTCTAAACCTCTCATCAAGACGCCTAAAGGAGTTTATAGGCTATCATCAGCAGGCACAGCTGTCATTGCAGGGTTTCCAGTTGCCGAAGCCTTAATGTCCCTTGCTTTTTATTTCCTAAATATCTCAAACAATCTCAAAAGAAATACAGGTTTCCATGCACCAATTATAGAAGCTGTGGGGAGTCTAATGGGTAGAATGGCTGAGAATGATTTGCTAAATTAAATTCAAATTTTTCTATAGATGTTTATAGCTTTTTATAATTATCATTTTGTTATTAACTACACACTTGTTTAGTTTTTTGCTTTATTTCTTCCATTGTCACTTGCATTAACTTAAAATCATGTCATTAGACAGCATTTATCTTCAGATGTCTGTGTACCACTTTGTAAACGTGTATTTGAAAAGTAAAATGTAAATACTTTTTAAAATATATTTTTAATATTACAGCGTACTTGTACTGTGATAGAGTCTGGGTTTTTCTCAGTAGTAGGTTGGGTTAACACATGCATGGAGACTGATGATTGGTTAGCGTTACAGCCAGGGTAGGTCCAGAGTCCAACTCGGGTAGGGATCGAAGTGAGTCAGTGTGTAAGGGGAAATGTATATTTAAAATATATTATTATAGATATTATTATCATCTGGTAATGACTTATTAGTCTTTCATGATTTACATGTTGTTAGTTCTGTAGCTTCAATTGTCCAGGTCTTGATACAGATGAAAATGAAAAGCAGCAGCAGGCTGTCAACAACATGAGTGTTCATGTAAGACACGTATCAGTTCTCACCTGCATCTGTTGAGTCGTCTGTGAGTATCCCTTCACAAAGAGCCAGTACAGGTTGGTCAATAGATTGGGTCCGTGCAGCTCGTCCATGGCTTTCAGTTTGTTGGGGGCTCCCACCACGGAGGTGCTGCTGCTGCTGCTGGGGGGGGCGGCGGAGCTGGACGCATATCGTCGGTGGGAGTCCGGGCCCAGTCCGGCTGTCGGTGCCCCCATCCCGGTGCCCTGGTGTCGGTTCAGTCGCAGTCCGACGCTGATCAGAGTCCTGCGCATCATGTTCACAGCTCAGAGTCGGTGTGTTGTGTGTAGTGTGAGAGCTGCAGGCTGCTGGGCTTTTAAATCTATGTTTGTCTTTGTGTGTGTCTCTGTGAAGTCAATGGAGCTGGACTCTAAACAAATGCAGGAGGGTGGGGGCAGGAGCACTTTGGGCCAGATATATGGCCTTCACACAATGACTGATAATAACCGTTGCTGCTTAGTTAGAATGTGTGTGCGTGACATCGCTGTACAATCTCACACTTTCCTGATAAGAGGTCTGATAGGAGCCGCTGCCTGTTGTGGAGACTGTAAATCTGTGGCATACAACTCCACTGTACTTTAACTTGATCTCATACTTAACTTTTTATATTAAAGCATAACTCCCTTAGCTTTGGTCAACATCACACAGAGTTCAAGCAGCTGCCCCAGGTTCTGACGGGCAGATAGGCAAGGCATTGTTTTGTTTGAGGGATGATTTTTTACACAACACAACATACAGCCGATCAGTGGCGATTTTAGCCTGAAATTTCTGGTGGGGCAATTTTGTATGACGTCATCATCGTCACCGTCACAAAAATAGAGGTAGCTGATTATTATAAGCAGTAGGCTTACAAGCCAGGTACAGGTACCTGCGAATCACTACTAACAGATAAATACAATACTAAACTGGACTAATCTCAGAAACGGAAGCGCAGACGTCTTTAGCTTCTCTGTCAGGAGAACAATATTGACATACACACACTTTAACGTGTGGTCAGATACACACCATGTCCTTTGAGCATTACCTAGCACAGTCAACACTTTAACACCTTGTAAACGCACACACATTCACACACCGTAGCCACCACACACAGTACGTCATGTAATTCTTCTTCTCATGCTCCTTATCAAACAGGGAGTCTGCCACGGCGGGGAGACAGCAGATTAGACTTAGAGGAGGTTTTCATGCCTTTTCTCACAGTGTTTCATGAATCACTTCATTGTATTAATTCTGAGACGTCCTCTCTCCTGTGCATGGTTACCAGTTGGTTGCTAAGTCTGCTTTTCCTGTGGTTGTGCTCTGTGTCTGACACTGCGCCTGAGTCAAGAAGATTAAACATCATTCCAATTGAGAGAAACAGTTGTAGTATTATTGATTCTATACATGTGTTAATCATACAGGCTGTTTCACCCACACGTCAGTACACACACAATGAGATCATCAGTCTTAGAATGCTTTGAGGCCGGAACACTATGACCTCTGGTAACCGCGACATGGCGTGCACGCCCAGATCATCATCATCAACACGCGACGCCAGGAGGAGGACCCAACGAGCCAGGAGGGCAGGACTGCCTTGTGCTCCGACCAACGAGGGACTGCCTCGCGTACATGCAGCAGCTTCCGTCTAGTCTCGACCAATCCAAGAAGAACCTCTGTCACGCCCAGTATATCGGTATATAAACTATGTGCGCACTTTGTTTAAGCGCCTTTTTTCCTGTGCAGCTTACTGCGTAGAACTAGAGGCCCATGCATGTTCAATTGCTAGACACCGCAGTTTCCTGACCTGTGACCTCTGAATAAACTTGATTAATTTTAACTTGAGAACGACGACTCCTGCCTTTGATTTCCACCCGCAACAACAACCAGAACTTCAAAATGTATTATTCATCCGATATGTGAGTGAAACCTCTCCACAGACTTGGGTGGTGTTCACTGACCGGGGATAGCCTGTTAGCCTGTTAGCTCAGGTGAAGCCGAGCAGGCAACAGGCTGACGCTGGAGTCATTACATTACATTTCATTTAGCTGACGCTTTTATCCAAAGCGACTTACAATAAGTGCATTCAACCCCGAGGGTACAAACCAAGAACAACAAGAATCAAGAAAGTACAATTTCTTCAAAAATAAAGCAAAACTACAAAATGCTATAAGTAAGTGCCATTTAAGTGCTACTAAATTGTTAGTTTCAAAGAGTCGAGTTGCTTGGCAGATTTAGCTGGGCCCATCTGAAAGTTCCCAATCTCCCAATGTTAACTTGGCCTGTGTGGTTCACGCTCATTGGTGTTTCCATGGCAACAAGTATTAGGCTTGCGCCGTCCAGAGACGGACGGCAAGTGAGCAGCATTTCACAGACAGAAACACTAGGCACACAGACAGAAACACTCACGAATCAAATTACTCCAAAACAAGACTATAATGCTTGTGAGTCAAGTATATTCACACACACATTCACGCTACTTTGCATATAAAATAAAATATATTTTGCCACAAAGTACAGATGTATCTAGCTTTCTGCACAACAGCGCCCCTAATGTAGAAACGCCACTGCAGCCGATGAAGCAGGAACACAATATTCTTTACTCCAATGAACAACAACACCAACCCACAAGGCGTCAACCTAGTCAAGGCTTGTTTATGAAACACAAAATCGGACCGTTATCGTGTGAAGATTTTGTCCGGAGGCTGTCAGAGGAGGGCCCTGACTGGGAGCGGTTCCTCATCATTCTCTGATTCCAGTGCCTAGGGGCTGGGACCACGCCTGCGCACCATCACGGGAGAACCAAGTCTAAACCACAGGGACTCCCCCTCATTATTGACCAATCAAGTTCTACCTACTGTTATAAGTATTACAACTGCCGTCCGTTCGGGGCGACCCTTGACTACCCCTTGCTACTGGACGGCTGGGGCTGTGCGTTGGGTGCCCATTGCTGTGCTGTACCTGCTGTACACGACAAAACCCTGAATCATTGCTTCATATTTTATAAACTCATCATGTTAAATCAGTCAACTCTGTAATGTATCCCGCGAGGAAGGAAATAAACATTTTAGGAAGTTAGTCCTCTCTTTTCCTGTCTAGCACTGTGTGATACTACATTTGTGTTACATCCAGACAGGTGTTGAGACTTGCTCCTCCCAGATCACACGGATGAGGGACACTTCAGATAATGATGTGGCATTTATGGCTTTCTGGGGCCTGGACAACCTCGAAAAATAGGAATTGTGGCCCTAATTTCCCAGAACCAATGTAGGGCCTTTTTTTTGGGTAAACAATTGGTGGTCAAAGCACGGGGGAATCTGAATGTGAAGCGAATGTGACCCGTGTGGTTAATGGTGACTGTCGCCCAAATAGCACAGGACTTTTTTGTCAGAAATGGCAACTTTGGATGACAGGGAGTTTTGCTATGGCTCACTAGTGGCCCAGATCTGGCAAACAGATAATAAACTCACCACACCTTAAAGTGCCCTTGATACTCATTCTTCCCAAAAATGTCCTGTGATGGCTCGGACTCAGACGGATTTCTCATCAACTGCTTCTTTCCAATGAAGTTGCACAGAGTTGACGAAAAAAACAATTTACAAGAAAACAAGGTACTTTTCATTTTACACAAAAAATAAACACTGATGATTGTGCAGGAAATATATGACGCAAGTCTTAGAAATATTTAAAACAATCTCAGAGACAGAAATATGAGGAGTACAAATGAGTTTGAAACCTACACATCAGGGTTCAAAGTTTCTTGAAAAAGTCATTTTCTAATTGTGTAGGCTAAAATAAAATAAATAAAATAGGAAAAGAACAAATAAGTTATAATCACACAGTCACTGTTATATCTATAAAGGGAATTGGATGAGCACACGGATAAGATATGTAGTGTCATAACAGTCCTCAGGAGGGGAGCATCGGCCCACTGCTATTCAGACAACTGACAATAACAACACAGCATTTAGGAAACCAAATAACAGTAACAATTAGATTTTCAAAGTAAGTATTATGTATATATTACTGCATACTTTACCATTTATTACAAACGATTTGTGGCGTCACTGCCAATTAAATTTAATTAAGAAATGTTTATTCCAGAGAATTATAAGTTATTTAGATTTTATTAAAAAGGTATTTTAGGGTTTTTTCATCATCAACATTAGTGATTCTTGAAGCATGAAGTTTAGTCTGGAGAAAAATGATGAAGACGAAGGTTTTTTTAATCTTTTATTTTTCACAGCATTTATGAAAAAGGGAAAAACTATAAACCAGATGAAAATACAAATAAATGACTTTTCCTCTTCAATAGAGCATTTAGTTTTCCCTTTATTGCCTTAAACAAATCATCTTAAATAAAAATAACATGAGAAAAAGGCAGTTTTTACATCCTCTGTTTTTCCACATGGTTGAAAAGATATAAATAACGTAGATTGTAGATAACATAGGCTCATACAGTTGTTTAAATGTTCCCAGACACTTAGGTCGGTATTCATAATGGTGCATAGAAATAAGTGGGTAAACTATAATACACATCATGCATGTTGTAAAAAGAACTCCAACTCAAAGCTAACAGGGTCATAATGCTAATAACTTGGAACATTTAGTAGCTTGATGAACAACATTTAACTAAACATTCCACTTAAACTCTTTTAAATATCAGAGTAAATAACGAACCTTTACAATAGTAAAAAGTCATGTATTTATTGATAAATGTAAAGTATTTAGATTCCCATCGATTTAAATTGTAACTAAATAGAGTTACTTATACTTTGTAATCTCAATATATAGCTATGTTACATCAACATGTTCTGTTACCCACAATATACACACCCACACACACCCACTGTAAATCCTACATTCACTGTAGCCCCAGCACATGTCCACTGCTTGAGTGTCGTTGCCAGTTTGGAAACTTTTTTGGGAAAAGTTAAAATTTTATATCAACTTAGTTTTAAGTTGATTTGATATTTTGAAACTATTTAAGTTGCTCACGGGGTTTGTGGACAACAATGAAAATACCAACAGATTTGTGCTGAAGACGTTAAATTGATGTATTTTTGTGTTGTGGAAACTAAAGGAAATCTCACTCAAAGTCAAGGTCATCAAATTCTTCCTGCTGCGAAGCTACAGCGGAAGAAAACGGACGAAACTCTTTACACTCACACTAGGTAAAATATTCCATATTTGCATCCATAAAACGTTTTAAAAGTCACAGTTTTGGCATATTCCACGCAGCCACTTCTCTGTATCTGAGCCGTGGTGTCCGCTGACAGGCAGGCTACACCAAGGGAATACTAAACCAGTTCACAGAGAAACTCCTCCCTCTGCTGCCCCCACACTCGCCTCCTCCCTCTAGCGCCTCCTGTCCAGAAACTGCAGGTTGATTGGTTTAGCAGGGCAGAGCAGGGTTCTGGTGATGGGCTTCACTGTCTGTCCAGTAGGGTCCGGCCTCACCTCGTATCGCTTTATCAACTTCAAAATAAAACACAGAAAATCTTTATCAAGCAGAAGAAAGTTTTGGCTGGAATAACTTTGTTGATGTGAGACAGTAGAGTTCACAGTCCACGTTAGTGTTTATGATTAGCAACCACTAAACAGCTGACAGAATCACAACTAGGGCTGAACGATTAATATTTTGATAAAATCGCGATATGATAGAACGCAACGTGCGCGATTACAACGTGCGAAAGAGAGTAGGGCACTGGGCTGCTGTCCTCACCCGCAGCCAGAATGCCACAGGACAACAAAACTCCACTGATTCAGAAGATAGTGAAGCAGGCCTGCATCACCTACAGGGGCCTCAAGTCTCGGCTGACATGGCGGACACACACAGCGAGCTCATCTCGCTGGTGGCCGCGGTGCGGGGGTGAACCTGCAAATCGCTCCCCGGAAAAGCAAGCCGAGCTCCGGCTTGCTTTGCGACACACTTTGTTGTAGTAAATCAGTTATTTAGACATTTAACATTCTGATTAATGAACAGTATTTTTCTACATTATAACAATCATATCCAATAAATATTTTTATTTCCGCACAATAGCATATTACTATGGTATTATGTATTCATACAGCAGCCTCCAATGATTGTTACCCAGAGGAGTTATACTTGTTTACAGCTTGATTACCTATATGCAGTCTATCCTGATTTTGTGTTTGTTTTTGCATCAAACAGACACAGAGCAACATAGGCATCACATGTTCTTACCCTGGACAAGAGGAGATACATCTCAAGCTCTGCCACTCGTCGACCCAGACACGCCCGGACCCCAAAACCGAACGGCACCGACCCAAACGGGTGATGCTTGACCCTCTCCACCTCTCCGCGGAGCCATCGCTGCGGTCTGAAGGTGTGAGGGTCGGGAAAGACGCTCTCGTCATAGGACACAGCGTAGTGGCACAGGTGAAACAACGTCTGTGAGAGAGGAATCCTTTGTTCACTCATTTTCATCAAACAAGCAGAACACATTAAGGACCTAAAACCCCCAAAACTCTACTAACATTTAGGTGCACTAAAAACAATCATGTTAAAGTTCCACATGCATATTGTGAATGCTTCAGCAAAACCTGCAACTCTCATTTAAATCCCTCAAAGGAGAAGCAAAAATGAAAATATAAATTACATTTTATATCATAAAAATATTTTGCTCTTTGTCATTAATAAGATGACAAAGAGCAAAGCTAAAACTAAACAAACACATATTTACTCAACACTTCAAACAAACAGGCTAAACCTCTTTATCTTCAGAAATGTTCGATAGAATTTGTTAAATCAAAATATATCAAGTCATTCTCACTCTTAAGTCCTAAGATTGATAAGACCAAACGGAATATTTACTGAATATATGGACAATAACACTCTTTCTCATCAACCATGATATATCACAAATTCTCACATTTTTGGGGAAGACGTAATCTCCCACCACAACATCGTCTTCAGCAATGACGCGGGCGTTTCCTGGCACCACTGGATACATCCTGGTGAGCACAGAACAGAGCAGGGAGAAGGTTCAGGTTTCATTCTCTTGGAAAGAAGCTGTTAGTTTTTGCCACTGTTACGATATTGGGTTGTTTTCAACTGAGCTTTGTTTACATATGAATTGTTTTATTGTCCAGAATTTATCTCCCCTTTGTTTCTCCTTCTGATTAAACTTCAAAAGTCACTTGGTGAGATTTAGTGAGAATAGTTCTTCTAATGTCACCTTTGGCAAGAAAGTGAACAATAATCTTTAAGCTACATGATCACATATAATAAACTTTAAGCTCCTCAAAACATTCATACCTGATGCTCGTGGTTTTGATATACAACAGTAAAGTTAAGATGTTAAAAAACCTCAACTTGAAAAAGGTTAGTTACTAGCAGCAGCCTTGGTCAAGTTATGCAAGGAGTGATGTTGGGTCCTTCAATCCTGAGCAAACACTCCCCCGCATTCCGTGCGGGGGAGTGTTACGCTCCCTTCATTCGATGAACGGAGAAACGAGAGCCTTTCCCAGCTGCTCTAGGGACACCCTCCGCTTGTTTAGGTTCGCCAGCACCCAGTCTGGGTGGATCTCTCTCCATATCACGAAGGCGTTGTAGGAGGAGATGTCGATAATGGTGTGAAAGACAACCAGGGGCCAGCGCGCGGTCATCCTCCTGCAGCTGTATGTTCTGATCACCTTGTCTAGGTTGTCCACGCCACCTTTGCTGCGGTTGTAGCTCTGGACGATGACCGGTTTCCCCTCCGGGTGGTCGCTGACGTCGGCCTTGGTGTGCAGCGTGCTCAGGAGCAACCCATTCATGTTTTTCTTTGGGATGTAAGACACCAGAGTGGCGGTGGGCGTGAATGCAAACTTGGATGAGAACACCTCTCTTCCCCTGACCGTGAGCAGCCCGAGCTCGGGCTTGTTTTTCTGAACTGTGCAGACCACGGTGATCTTCCTCTCCAGAAGCTGCCGTGCGAGTTCGTAGGAGGTGAGGTTATTGTCGCATGTGACGTTACGACCGTGTAGTCCCTCAGTTACATCAAGCACTACCCGCCACCCCAAGTTCTGTTCTGGGCGTCTGTTGCCCGGCTTTCGTGTGTACACTTGCATCTTCCAAGCGTAGCTGGATTTTGCATCGCAGGTATCCCACGACTTGATTCCATTTTTTGCCGCCTTGCTGGGCATGTACTGACAGAAAGGACACCGGCCTATGGAGAAGGAGAAGAAGAAGAAGAAGAGGAGAGGAGATGAGGACGGGGACAAGCAGCCGCTATTAACATGACATAATAACATAACATAATAATAATAATGCTAACAATAATATAATATAAAGACTAACCTCTGAACGGAACCAGTTGCTCAAACACGGTCACTTCGGGCCCCGGGTTGTAGAGACAAGGTAGCCGCGCCACCCACGTGTCCCAGACTTTCTCACACCGCCGGCAATTTGTCCGTTGCTCTTCTCCAGCGTCTCGTCTCGCAGTCGTCGAAGCGCAGCAGTCTGGAGTACGTGTGGAGTAGTTTTAGGCGCATCTTGGCACGAAATATCGCCCAGCCGTTCTCGGGGTGCCACAGGCTGGCGGCGGCCACGCCTGCTAAGATCAGCAGCCCACTAGGCGCGCAGGTCGGTCTCATCCATCCCTTTCCATTCGTCACCATATTTTCGACGACCCTCCCGGTTCGTCATCTCCAGGATGATGTTCTCTACCGTCAGCGTGATGAACAGGCGGAACGTCGAGGCTATGTCACCGGCGTGGGACTTTGCGTGCATCGTGGGGCCCGGACAGACCCCGCTTAGAGCCGCATCAACGGCGGAGGAGGAGCAGCGGCTCCCCTCTCGGCCGTACGCCCGCGATGCCCTTATTATTTCCCCGTTTCTTGACTTGAAGGTCTCTCTTTCCACGAGTCCGGTGGGGTTGGTGGTGCAGCCGTGGTCTTGTACCTCTTCTTCTTCTTTCAAGGATGATAAATCTACAGAAGCATCACCAACTGGGTCGTCCTCAAAGCCGTCTCTGTCTTCTTCCCGGTCTGCTACTCCATCTGGTTGTCCGTCCGCTAGGTCTGGCTCTTTTGCATCCTCTTCCGGCTCAGAGGAGGGATCATCGGAGAATAGCTGTTTCAATCGTGCAGACGCGCCGACGGGATATCTTGGAATGGTCAGGGAGGGTGGCACACGGTGAATGGGACGGCTGCTCTTTATACCCCTCTTGATTGAATTGGAATCGGCCGTGGGTCTGACTGAAGAATCAAGAATGACAATCCATTTGTCTCAACTACACCCAGGAGAATTGGATAATACCAATCCTTGGGTTACCCTAACCCTTTACCTGAACAGCCAGGGCTTGCGGATGATCACACACACACACACACACACACACACACTCTGGGTCAATTCGACCAAAGAACAACATGATGGATAAACAGGCAAATAATCCAACCAATGTCCTATTGATAAAATGCATTGACAAAGGTGGAAAATTCCATGTTACCGTAGCGTCTCCCTGATGATGGCCTTCAGGTATGGCATCTGAGCGATGTCCTCACTGGACGTAATCTTGTCTCCGGGGCAAACTCCTATCACTTCCTGGTACAACTGTTCCTGGATCTCTGGCAGCTTTGCCAAGTGGTACAGAGCCCAGGAGATAGTGTTGGAGGTCTGCAACCGAGAGCAACTCGCAATGTTATCAGTTGCTAAAGCTGTCAGGGTATGAAGTATAATCTTTAATTCAATGCTAAACTATAAACTGTGTGTTAACAATAATACATTCAAACCCCTTGAAGCATGGACATGTTTTTCCTTGGAGTAAATCACAAAATGTTTCACGGGTCACAGGCCCGCATGCAGCTTGATCAGAATTAGATGAATGTTTTTACTATATTTGAAGAAAAATGGTTGTTAGATATTGTATAAAAACCAAAATAAAAACACATTGAAATCGAGCAAATTTTAGACACTAAATCTTGTGTTAGAGGAAACTTATCGAGGACATGATTCCTGTCCACAGGTTGTGTGAATTGTAAATTAAAGGTTGTATTGCACTTATTATGATATAATTTAAATAAATAATCTATAACACATGAAATAAAAGGTCTGTTGAAAAACCTTTGTTTCTTAATCTTGGCAAACCGTCAGGATGGTTTATTTGTTATGTTTTTTATTGATGCCGCTAACCTGGTTTCTTTCTTTGTTTTATTGTACTTGTCTTGTAAGCCTCTTGCAGACTGGACTCGTCCCTTCCACAGAGCGAACACACACTGGGTCAACTCACCGTGTCGACTCCTGCCAGCAGGATCTCAGTCATGCTTGCCAGAATCTCAGGGATCGTCATCTTGTCGCTGAACAGCAGGTGTGTGAGGTATGCTCCCTCCAGCTGCTGGTCCAGTTTCACCTTCTCCTGTATCTCCTCCATTTTCTTCTGCACCAACTCCCCAGCTACAGGACACAAAGAGAAATGTTGTCTTGCTTCATTTCTTAGGGAGAATTAGAATTAAAAAAGTAATAATGACTAGGCCTTCCAGGTACTTGAAGCTGCTTTAAAAATAAATAAAAAAAAAACAATGACAGAAATTAATAGAAGAAATGTTGCTATGGATAAGGAAAGTAATGGTCGTAAGAAAAATAGTTTTTTAAGACTAAGAGGAGATTGGCTCAACACTTTTGGCCATCGGATGGCTTAAGACTGTGAGGGATCTTGTTGAGACTATGGTTCAGACACTGATGTGAGTAAAAGAGCAGCAGAATCCAGAAGAGTCAAACAGTCACAAAAAAATGTACATAGGAAACCATCAATTACCATAGGTAGTCAAAACTAAACAGATGAAAATAAAAAACACAAACAAAGGACCAAAATGTAGAAGAACACGGGAGGAAAATACAAGTCATGAAACTTCTTGCTCTACCAAAACAGCCTTTAAAAGAACTCCTCACATCAGACACCAGGTTCACATAAGAGATTGATTCACTCTTATTAATCCACCAAAACGTGGCCGCACGTCTTTATCATCTGAGGAAAAAACACCAGCAGGGCACCGGAGCAATGGCTGAGACACAACCCTTGCTCTCGGCTCATCTTCATCCCCTACAGGAAGGTTTGGGATTACAATGAGGAGAAATCACCATTGACAAAGAAAACTCTGTAGAGAGGTCAAAATCTGGATGATTGATTAATTTGCAGATTAACAAAAGTAATTTGATCTCCTCAGCCTTCCTGCACCGGGTCTCTGAAGTGAGACAGTAGTGATTTAACCCACTTCCCTCCTCGGGTCATGGGCAAGACTTTGTTTACATAAGATAAGGTCATCACTCTTTTAAACCCAACTGACGGTCAAGGTCAGGCTGAAAAATATCTCTCTTTTTAGCCACCCTTAAATTTCAGTGCAATACGGCACCATTAGCAGCCATATTGCCCCTAACACATAGCAGCAAGTATCTTTACTAGTTTTACACCAATGCATTTGTAATTTTCCCATCTAGTGCCCACATTCCATCAAATGCACTCGCACCCATCTGCATAATGATGTGGAATCTGGAAAAAAGTTAATTAAGGTAAACTCAAAGAAAGTCTGTGATTAAGGGAGTTGTAACATTTCCGAAGGTTGCTGTTGCTTACCGACTTTGAAGAGGTGATCCCAGGCCGCCACAAACCGTTTCCAAGCGGGAAGGTAGGGCCACACGGACTTCGGGAAGAGGATCACGACCTGCGTGAGGTGGAACATTTCCCCAACGGAAGTAATGAACTTTTTGGTTTCCTCAGGCAACACCTCGTTCAAGCAGCCCATACGTGTCTCAAACAACACTGAACAGATACCTACATTCAAAAAGGAATATAAAGTTATTATGAATATCATGAATAGATTTGAATAGGTCATGCACTAGTCTTAGATCTACCTTAATCCCAGAGTTTTTACACTATGACCAAAAACATGTGGACACTTGAAATTTACACGCAGAGGTAACAGTTCAGACTAAAGTCCTTCACATTCCTGGTTTCAGGTTTTCCACTAGAGTTCCACCAGCCAACTAAGTGGCTTAAATTGACTTTAAAATTCCACTGACAAACAAAAACAAAAAATGTAAACATATCCTCCTTGGTGGAAAATGCTTATAAAAATAACTGGTAGGTGGAGCCGTGGGCTCTTTCCTTATTGTCAGTGTTTAAACTAAGCTTCATGTTTACTGTTCCAATATTAGCTTGCAGAGTCGGTTCTATTCTAACTATCAGTAAGAAAGTAAACAAGCATGTTTACAGAGTTACCCGAGTTTCTAACATTGATCATGCCTGAGGGAGGGTTTTTAAAAACTGTTGTAACAAAGACTTTGGGTAAAGGTCATGTAATGCACCTAATCCTCCCTGTGTGATCTCAGCAGACACTGGGATCAACTCCACAGTTTATCTCTCTGTATCTATTCAGCGGTCAAGGCCAAATACTATGCAGCCGTGTCAGAGTGAACACGCCTGAATGACAGAACGCTCACTTCCTCTCGAGATAGTTCATTCTCTGCTCCAACTACTTAAAGTTACAAACGTTACAAAACACTCGAGTAAAACTCATTTAAAGCTGTAAGATCTGATGCAGGAGTGAAAGAGTCAAGGACAACTGCAGTGAGGTTGTTTGCACTTTCAACTCGCAGGCTAGCGTAGGATTGTTAATAAATAATAAAGACATAAACCATTTAGAAAGGTTGAAGAGAAGTTGGATGCTTTATCATCTTAACTCATACCCGTCATTCATTGAAATCATTACTTTTCGTCGTTTCTCATTGTTCGTGGGAGTGGCTCTCCAAGAGAAAATGATTGACAGATCCAATTTTTTTTAACGAAAGAAGTAAAAAACACTTCAGAAAACTTTGTTCCATTCAACGTGTGATGAATTATAACATATGTGCAGTTACTTTTCATTCATGTTAGACTTTGTAAACACAAGTGACACGTTTTTCTCATTCCTGTACTACATAGTATTATTAATTCATCTTTTTTTCCACATCTGATGAAAGAATACGTCAGATTTTTTTTCCTGCCGACCTTCAAAAGCAAAATTGTAGAGTTCCTCCGTCAGGTTATTGACCATAACTCCCTGGCCGTCTTTCTCCCTCACCCAGGCCAGTCTGTCGATAAAGTCTGTCACCACCTCGTTGATGGTGTTAGTGTAGGAGGAAACGTGTTTGGGTATCAACATCCGCGGGTTCAGGATACTGCGGATCCGCTGCCAGTTGGCCCCCATCCTAAAAAGAGGAGGATAATAAGTGGAAATGAGGCTCCAGTTCCAGTTTGGGGCAGATCTGTTCATGTACAATGAATTTATACCCTAAAATGAAAACCCAATCTTTTCTATGACTTCTCTTTGTGGAGGTCACTAGATTGCACACAAAGATGTTGAGATCTATCCAATTAATTCTGCAGAGGAAGTTCGTTATGGTACAAGTCTTCAAATCACGAAAAATGGCCGCTCAATTCATAATGGTGGACTTTCTCTTGGGCGTAGGCAAATTACCCCAAGAGGTTTTATTGCAGATCTGGGCATGAGCCAAACAACATTCATCTGAAAAATGTTTTCTGTCATTTAAGGTAGTTCTTGTCACACTGATGCATGTTCAAATGCATATTTTCCCAGTTTGGTTTCACTTAGTTATTTGATGTTGTAAAAATAGGGTATTGCCCTATCGCTATTGCCCGTGCACATGTATAGGGCGATACCTTGATACCAAAGCTCCACCCCCTCATAGCTAAGACTGGCTCAAATATCACAGCATTGGGCAAGAGATGGCAGCGTTTGTGGTCGGGATATTTTTGCTTCAGTTCTGGATATTGGGAGGAAGTGGAAATGCAACGTCATCCATGTACAGTGTATGGGATTTTACTTTGTTAGAATTAAAACTTTGATAATAACTGCTCTAAGTGTTCTATATACTGTACAATGATGGTGCAAATGATATACAGTACATGTCGCATAGCACCAGCATTTCCACTGCTTCCATGGCCACACCTCCACACTACATTTATGAGCTCACTCGGTTGCTGCCTACAGTCTATTGACATTATGAAATTCGGTGAAAGTGGCTCCTAAACACATAACCAGAGGCACGACTGGTTAAGCTTATTGGCAAAATATAAAACAAACTAAAGAAATTCCAGATTGCTGCCCTGAAGATGTATACAATCAAATATTTACTTCAGTTAATGTTTTTTTTTAACTTAACATAGCAGCAAAAATTAGCACAAGCATCGGGAGGGGGTGGACCAACAGTTTCCCACACAGGGACTCACAAGTGCACTAAAATGAGAAGGTGGCCCGACCGGTTACAGAGGAACTCACAACTTACAAAACACACACAGAGGGAGTGTGTGTGTGTGTGTGTGTGTGTTAGGGGGAAGTACTGGCGGAAGTGGAGTGGGAGTTTTTATTTGATAATGACATTACCCGCACTTCCATAGGTGGGGCTTCCTCTTTGCCTTGGACTCCCATGGGAAGGTATGTACTTTTGTCGCTATTCTGACTTCTATTGGTTTTAAGTTTTAAATAACATCAGAAGTTAGTGTACATGTTATATAATGTTGTTTTAATGATTTCATGTTAGTTTGTTGTGTTGTCAAATATTGTATTTGTGTAAACCTGCATGTGACGAAGAGGTGTGTCTGCTGCGTAGCGGTGCTGCCAGTGTAGGTACTGATAGCATTCTTACTGAACATTGTGTTGTTAGGGGAAAGCTAAGTAAAGCTATGTATATTGTACAGGCGACAAGCACACAGTAACTTCATGCAGAAACTGTTTGTTTCCACAACTGCAGGTGGAAGAAAAAGTCTGAAAATCCCAGTTATCTGTTTAGATGTTGATGGACGGACAATAAATTGTAAAGACATTGGATTTGGAGTGTTCCTTTAACCCTAGAACACTAACGTCGGGTGTTTTTTACCCGAGCGAGGGTGTTCATGGGATTTTCATTGTGTTGCAGTCTGCTCACTGACGTCATAGAAGGTCGGCTAGTTTCCCTGCTCCCATCCCGTGTTCGGGTAATTTTCACACGACGTTAGTGATAGAGGGTAAAATATTTGTTGAATTTAATATAAATTGGAAATTATGCAGGGAGACTGTGCCTTCATAGGACATGTCCAGAACAAGTTCCCAGCTATATTATTAATATTTTTAGGAATATGTCTTTAACGACTCCCTAATTTTTCACTAATTTTAGAGCCTTTTTATAGGGTCCGCCCATGATACCTTTTTTCGTTTTATGAGATATTGTATCGGGAAATATAAAAGAAGAGTACTTCAAATTGCCATGTATTGTTGTACATTAATACATTTTTATGAGAAGTTTTTTTTATCAGGTGTATTATATCGGGTAAAATGTACCAGACGTTAGTGATGGTGTTACTAATTGTACGTAAGTGTTCTAGGGTTTAAGAAAAAAAATATTCACAAGGCAGAAGTGAAGACACTACATTTACACACCAAATAGTTGTTGGAAAAATAAATTATTGAGCTCAACATAGTTGTGTTATTTTCTAAATGTTTTCTTATGATGCAGAATAATTTTCTGATAAGTTTTAAATCGTCTCTCTAGACCTGATATTCACTGAAAAATCTTGGAAAAAGGTGTCGTTGGACTTGTCCTCTGACTGAGAGACAAATGGTAAAGCTAAGAGAGGTTCACTCACTCGGTCAGGGGTCCATAGGCCTGGTTCCTCATCTCTCGGTACAACCTCCAGACGGGCATGTCGGTCCGGATCGGATATTTCCCCTCCTGCCTCAAAACCTGCTCTATCAGGTCTGCCTGAGCCACGTTCACCAGGGTCAGAGGACCTATCTCCGACTTCCACAGCGGACCGTAGATCTTGCGGTGCTCGATCTTTGAGCAAACGATATGAGTTAATACATATTTTTTTGTGGGATAGAGTGTATTCTATTGAGATTTTGCTTTTTGTGTGTATTTGTGACGCTTGGATAAGTCCAACAAAGCTGAGCATTAACACCAAATGTTGTATGAAACCTGTCCATTCTGGTGCCTTGGTGCTGGACAGGTAGATCAGGTTCTACCTCAAACTACTACTTATAAACGTCCCTTCATTTACTCTTCCTTTTTCTATAAACCTCTCATCAAGACGCCTGAAGGAGTTTATAGGCTCTCATCAGCAGGCACAGCTGTCATCGCAGGGTTTCCAGTCGCCGAAGCCTTAATGTCCCTTTCAATGATTTCATAAATATCTCAAACAATCTCAAAAGAAATACAGGTTTCCATGCACCAATTAAAGAAGCTGTGGGGAGTCTAATGGGTAGAATGGCTGAGGATGATATGCTAAATAAAATTCTAATTACATTACATTACATTTCATTTAGCTGACACTTTTATCCAAAGCGACTTACAATAAGTGCATTCAACCCCGAGGGAACAAACCCAGAACAACAAGAATCAAGACAGTACAATTTCTTCGAAATAAAGCAGAACTACAAAGTGCTATTGGTAAGTGCCATTTTAGTGCTACCAAAGTATTTCAAAAGTGGTTAGTTTTTTTTGTTATTTTTTTTTATTCAAGGTACAGTCGGAAGAGGTGTGTTTTTAGTTTTCTGCTGAAGATGTGTAAACTTTCAGATATCCGGATGTCAATTGGGAGCTCATTCCACCATTTAGGAGGATTTTAATTAATAAAATTGTTTTATTATTAGCATTTTGTTATTAACTACACACTTGTTTAGTTTTTTGTTTTACTTCTTCCATTGTCACTTGCATTAACTTAAAATCATGTCATTACACAGCATTTATCTTCAGATGTCTGTGAAGAGAGGCGGTGACTAGTGGCAGAAACTTGGACTATGGGCAGAAAAGGTCTCTGGTTCGTCTTTGGTTCGACTCCACGGAGAAACAACAAAAAGACGAACCTGGATTGATCTGTCCAAAAATCCAAGAGGATTCTCCCTACCCTGTCTAGTGCCCCTGAGCAAGGCACCTTACTCCCCCAACATCTGCTCCCCGGGCGCCGTACATGGCTGCCCACTGCTCTGTGTGTCCTGCACCAGATGGGTTAAAAGCAGAGGTTCCATTTCCCTCCTTGCATGAGTGTGCTTGTGCATGTCTGTGCATGTGTGTGGGATAAATAAATGTATCTTAATCGTAATCTTAACCACTTTGTAAACGTGTATTTGAAAAGTAAAATGTAAATACAAGTTTTTTTTAAATGTCTTTTTATTATTACAGCGTACTTGTACTGTGATAGCGTCTGGGTGTTTCTCAGTAGTAGGACCATGAGTAGGACATTCAACGCCTGAAACACACTGGAGTATGTGCACGTGTCAACATTGCCTCATTATTCCCACCCACCAAAGTGAGCTAAGACCCGCCCATAACCCTGCCGCTGATTGGCTGCAACTCAAGAACTTCCTCGGTTGGGTTAACGCATGGATACTGATGATTGGTTAGCGTTACAGCCAGGGTATGTCCAGAGTCCAACTCGGGTAGGGATCGAAGTGAGTCAGTGTGTTAGAGGAATGTATATTAAAAACATATTATTATAGGTATTGTTATTATCTAGTAATGACTCATAGCCTTTCATGATTTACATGTTAGCTCCGTAGCTGTTATTGTCCAGGTCTTGATACAGATGAAAATGAAAAGCAGCAGCAGGCTGTCAACAACATGAGTGTTCATGTAAGACACGTATCAGTTCTCACCTGCATCTGTTGAGTCGTCTGTGAGTATCCCTTCACAAAGAGCCAGTACAGGTTGGTCAAGAGACTGGGTCCGTGCAGCTCGTCCATGGCTTTCAGTTTGTTGGGGGGTGCTCCCACCACGGAGGTGCTGCTGCTGCTGCTGCTGGGGGGGGCGGCGGAGCTGGACACATATCGTCGGTGGGAGTCCGGGCCCAGGCCGGCTGCCGGTGCCCCCATCCCGGTGCCCGGCTGTCGGTTCAGTCGCAGTCCGACGCGGATCAGAGTCCTGCGCATCATGTTCACAGCTCAGAGTCGGTGTGTTGTGTCCAGTGCAGTGATTCTCAATCTGTGTGGTGGTGGTGGGGGGGGGGGCAGAGGAAAGAGGAATAACAGTCGGGGAGAGGGGGGGTAGGGGGGTGTGTGTGAGGCGGAACTAATGTTTTGACGTCCGTATCTCTTTAACGGTGGAACAGTGAACAAATCATTCTTTTGCAGTAGCCAGGGGTCTGCAGCGGCTTCCTGTACAGTGGTTTGTGTGTGTGTGTGTGTGTGTGTGTGTGTGTGTGTGTGTGTGTGTGTGTGTGTGTGTGTGTGTGTGTGTGTGTGTGCGAGCCTCTGTGTGTGTGTGCGTGCGTGTGTGTGTGCGTGCGTGTGTGTGTGTCCAGACAGCACACACACACACACAGGCCCCGGTGCTCCGCCTCCACTCATTCGCTCAGAGACACACAGTGAGATCAGAGCTCGTTCCCGTGAAGCAGCCGGTCAGTGACAAACCAGACACAGTGTTCAAACACCAAGTTGAAAAGATAGTAAGATAGATAGATAGATAGATAGATAGATAGATAGATAGATAGATAGATAGATAGATAGATAGATAGATAGATAGATAGATAGATAGATAGATAGATAGATAGATAGATAGATAGATAGATAGATAGATAGATAGATAGATAGATAGATAGATAGATAGATAGATAGATAGTTGGATAGATAGATAGATAGATAGATAGATAGATAGATAGATAGATAGATAGATAGATAGATAGATAGATAGATAGATAGATAGATAGATAGTGATGGTGTTACTAATTGCCTTCACAGTGAATGAAGGAGGACACGAGGAGAGACCAGTGTGTATTTTTAGTATGAGACCCAACAAATTGAGAAGACACTTAGAAACATTACATTCCAGTCACATGCATGTGTTCTTTCTGGTTGAGCTTTATCATCGTTGTAATAAAGTGATTATAATGACATTTATTTTGTCTCTATTTTAAGTACAGACTGATGGAGGAATGTAGTGATAAATGTCACCAAAAGTACATTAACTAAGTTGAATTTAAGCAGAGTTATTGCACTATTCTTTGAAAAGAAGGGCGTCGCTCTTGTGGTCGATACTCAGACGGATTTCTCATCAACTTCTTCTTTCTGATGAAGTTGCACAGAGTTGACGAAAACACAATTTACAAGAAAACAAGTTACTTTTCATTTTACACAAAAAATAAACACAAGACTGATGATTGTGTAGGAAATTTGTAACGCAAGTCTTAGAAATATTTAAAATAAGCTCAGCGACAGAATTATGAGGAGTACAAATGAGTTTGAAACCTTCACATCAGGGTTCAAAGTTTCTTGAAAAAGTCATATCTAGTTGTAGGCTAAAATAAAATAAATAAAATAGGAAAAGGACAAATAAGTTATAATCACACAGTCACTATTATATCTATGAAGGGAATTGGATGAGCACATTGATAAGATATGTAGTGTCATAACAGTCCACGGGAGAGCAGCATTGGTCCACTGCTATTCAGACAACTGACAATAACAACACAGCAGTTAGGAAACAAAATAACAGTAACAATTAGATTTTCAAAGTAAGTATTTCTGTATATATACTGCATATTAACCATTTATTACAAATGATTTGGAGCGTCACTGCCAATTTAATAATTAAGAAATGTTTATTCCAGAGAACTATAAATTATTTAGATTTTATTAAAGAGGTATTTTAGGGTTTTTTCATCATCAACATTAGTGATTCTTGAAGCATGAAGTTTAGTCAGGAGAAAAATGATGAAGACGAAGGTTTTTTTAATCTTTAATTTTTCACAGCATTTATGAAAAAGGGAAAAACAATAAACCAGATGAAAATAAAAATAAATGACTTTTCTTCTTCCATAGAGCATTTTTTTTCACTTTGTTGCCTTAAACGAATCATCCTAAATGAAAATAACATGAGAAAAAGGTCGTTTTTATATCCTCTTTTTTTCCACAACATCGTTGAAACGATATAAATAACATTGATCGTAGATAACATAGGCTCATACAGTTGTTTAAATGTTCCCAGGCACTTAGGTCGGTATTTATAATGGTGCATAGAAATTAGTGGGTAAACTATAATCGAATCATGCATGTTGTTAAAAGAACTCCAACATTTGGTTAGTTTGATGTATAGCACGCTGGCTACACCTGGAACATTTAGTAGCTGGATGGACAATATTTAACTTAATATTCCACTTAAATTCTTTTAAATATCAGAGTAAATAAAGAACCTTTACAATAGTAAAAAGTAATGTATTTATTGAGAAATGTAAAGTATTTAGATTCCCACCGATTTAAATTGTAACTAAATATAGTTACTTATACTTTGTAATCTCAATATATATCTATGTTACATCAACATGTTCTGTTACCCACAATATACACACCCACACACACCCACTGTAAATCCTACATTCACTGTAGCCCCAGCACATGTCCACTGTTTGAGTGTCGTTGCCAGTTTGCCAACTTTTTTTGGAAAAGTTAAAATTTTAAATCAACTTAGTTTTAAGTTAATCTGATAGTTGGAAACTATTCAAAGCTTCTCACGGAGTTTGTGGACAACAATGAAAATATAGAGTAACAACAGATTTGTGCTGAAGACGTTAAAGTGATGTATTTTTGTGTTGTGGAAACAGATTAAACTCCTTACACTCACACAAGATTCTATATTTACATCCATAAAACTTTAAAATGTCTTTACACACTGCATTTTATTCTTTACTGTTCAAGCTACTTCTCCACCCAGATTATATCTTTGGCACATTCCACGCAGCCACTTCTCTGTATCTGAGCCGTGGTGTCCAGTGACAGGCCGGCGACACCAAGTGAATAAACCAGTTCACAGAAACTCTTCCCGCTAAGGAAAATAAAAATGAATGAATATACATTTTTTTAAATGTCAATGAATACAATTAAACCAAGTAAGAATGGTTTTAGAAAGTTGTTTGCGACACACTTTGTTGTAGGAAATCAGTTATTTAGACATTTAAAAATTCTTATTAATGAACAGTATTTTTCTACATTATAACAATTCATATCCAATAAATATTTTTATTTCAGTACCACAGTATATTCCTATGGTATTATGTATTTATACTGCAGCCTCCAGTGATTGTTGGCCAGAGCAGTTACACTTCTTTACAGCTTGATTACCTATATACAGTCTACCCTGATTTTGTGTTTGTTTTTGCATCAAACAGACACAGAGCAACATCACATGTTCTTACCCTGGACAAGAGGAGATACATCTCAAGCTCTGCCACTCATCGACCCAGACACGCCCGGACCCCAAAACCGAACGGCACCGACCCAAAGGGGTGATGCTTGACCCTCTCCACCTCTCCATGGAGCCATCGCTGCGGTCTGAAGGTGTGAGGGTCGGGAAAGACGCTCTCGTCATAGCGTAGTGGCACAGGTAGCCAATCCAACTTGTGGGAGGTGCTTCAGGAAGCGTGGGGTGAAATTTCTACAGATTACCTCAACAAATGAACAGCTAGAATGCCAAAGGTCTGCAATGCTGTAATTGCTGCAAATGGAGCATTCTTTAACGAAAGCAAAGTTTGAAGAACAAAATTAATATTTCAAATAAAAATCATTATTCCCATCCTTGTCAATGTCTTGCCTATATTTTCTATTCATTTTGCAACTCATTTGATATAATAAAATTGTGAGTTTTCATGGAAAACACAAAATTGTCTGGGTGACCCCAAACTTTTGAACGGTAGTGTATATATATAGAATTTGAAAATGTACAACTTTACCACCACAGGAGGTATGGGGTAGAACCAACACACCAAGATTTGTGCTGGATGCAGTTAGCGTTGTTTGACATTACATAAATAATCACAGAAAATATTTAGAGTTCAACATTGTACATTGACATGAGCAAAATAAAAAATAAATAAATCTCTTAGTTATTATGCCAGAGGTAGAGAGAGATTTTATTTGTGGGTCTAAATCCCAGAGAATTTGCTTCTGCAATATTGAAGAACAGTTGTAAAAAACCTGTGGTTAAACATGCCAGCATGAAGCTACAGATGTTAAATGACAGTTCAACTTTACATATGATGGACATTAACTAAGGAGATCTGAAATAATCAAACACAAACATCAAAAACAATTAAAATCTTTATTCTTCTACAAAGAAATGACTCATTGTTTAGAAATGATGCTCAGAGGTGACCCCCTCCTCTCCATAAGGCTAAACCCACTGTATTATTGACTCCACAGACTCAAAAGACGTTGTCAATTCAATCTGAAGCCAGAGATATGCTGCAACATAAACAGCAGCATCCTGTTTGCTGAGACGGCTCATGGGGCAAAACAAGGCGTTACACGTTGAAATTGGAAAAAGGCTAAACAAAAAGGCACATGAAGTTCTCTTAAGACTCGAATCGCGGTTCTGTATCAAAGCATTTGGGTTGTTTGTCAGTATAGTTCACACCAACTTGCACTTCCAATTGCTTGGCTATTAAAATATATATAAAATATGTTAAGCAATTCACCATTGGTCGAGTATAATTTGAAATATAAATAATTAGATTCAAGTATTGCAGGTTTAAAGCTACAAAGCATGACCCTGACTGAGTCAAATGAGCACTAGTGCACTACATAAGAATGAATCAGACTCACTTCTATACTGAGATATGAAGAAACAAGGTTTTCGAGATGTCTTAATCCTTAAAGCTGCAGTGATCCAAACTTGTATATAAATATTGAATTAATTGACAAATAGAATGCAAGAAAGTTCTCCTGGGTTTATGAAGCTACACATACTCATCAGCCTTTCAGCTAAAGCTCAGCAGAGCATTCAACCATTGTTCAGCACATTGTTTTGGTTTTCTGAGCAACAATCTCCGCTCTTATCAAGCTTGTTTCCAGGATTTAAAGAGCAGCTGATCGATCAGATAAATGTTTGTGGGGTGGACCAAAACAGAGCTGAGCGGGGAGTGAATATTCTATGCAATAAGGTGACAATCAATCAATGTTATGTTTCAGGGTGCATATCTCCACCAAGGGCCCTACTCCTGTTTGCAACCACATTTGAATCCACAAGCTCGCCCTTGCTTTTTCATCAAGACCCATGACTGGTTCCCTGGGAAATCTATCTCAAAATGTAATAGCAAGTATCCCGACTCATGCCAATGGGTAATGGGTTCTTTCTTGGCCATTTCCAATCCTTTCAACAAGATGTGTGGAAATAAATTCAGCAGTTTTTGTGTAATCCTGTTGAAAAATAAACAAAGAAACCATCATTGGTGAAAACATAACATTTGTTTGCCATTTGATTGTCTGTCAGCAGGATTATTCAAAAACCACAGACCTGATTTCCTTGAAATTTTGTGGAGGGGTTGGGTATGACCAAAGGAAGATCCCATTACATTTTGTTGGGCCTTCCATTATCTTACATGCAAGATAGGGCATTAACCTTAGTGAAAGAATGAATTCTCAGGGTCTTTCTATTTAAATTAATGCAACTTTAGATGAAAAGATTTTGTTGTTTTGCAGCGGGGTTTCGGTAATTCAAAGCAAAAGGCTCTAAAGCTAACTATAATAACTGTATAAGGCAACAGCTAAGATATGTCTGTGTCATATCAGTGTGGCTCATCCGAAAAGAAAAGATTTCTTCCACAACTAATACACCAGACATTCTTCAAATTAAGCACAAGCTTAATATCTGTCCCAGGCACAAAAACAGTTCCAAATATGAATAAGCGGAGATACAGAAGCTCCAGCGGGGGTTTAAGGCAACTGATTAATGGTCAGAAACCTCCATCTACATAAAATGAATATTTTCTGTCTCTGATATGCTTTAAACACACACCTTCATCCAATGAGATTAAACAGTATGCATAGTCTACTGCTTCTATTGCACCAACCACATCACATCACTCTGAACTAAGGCATCTCTGACATACTGCAGCATACAAAACTAACAGATAACGAAGCAAGAAATAAGACTTGAAGTTTGTTGGCAGAGAAGCAACAAATTACACAGTGTTTGCCAGCAGAGTTGTGGATAAGTAGCGAAGACGGGCTCACAGACGCTTAAGGAATCAATGACAGAAACAGGTCCCTGCCTGGTTTCTTTACTCGTCACTGAAAATCCTCCTGATGTCCACAGGTCGGCAGACATGTTCACGGCGTTCAATCGCTCTCACTACCTGATTCACTGAGCTGGAGGTCATTCTCTGCAACACAAGGAGACGTAGAATATACAATTAGTTTTAGAGAGCATTTACGTGCATTAACAAAACCAGAGAATCATTGGAGGTTTCTACCTCAACTTTAATTTAAGACTTTACAATAACATAATGAATATAATTCAAGACAACAGATATGAAGGAATATAAGAGTACCAGAATTACTTAAATTCCTCCATAATTGAATATAAGGTGAAATGCCAGCAGAGAAAAATTCATAATTCGCAAAATACATGCATGACAGTAATTATCCATATTCCTCCCACGGCACACACAGGGATACCTTTGGGGCGTTATTAGACAATATGTTAAATTAAAGCACACAGACTTTACAAACTATGCATGCAAAACATTTGCATGGGACAGAAGTGGCAATAAATTAATAAAATGATTAAGACCCAAATAATGTATTGAAGACCATATACACAATATTTTAATATATTAAAAGACTGTAAGACCCCTGCTATAATTTTTTAGGTTAATTTTCCGGTTTGGTTCTTTTTAGGACTCCTGTAATTTTAGGGGAAACAGCAGTGAGGGAGTGCAATTTCTTTTTACCAACAATCCCAGATTTCTACAGTGCATCCTCCTTTGTACTGTAAACAGAAACAAGTCCAGCCTCTTGCATGCTGTACCCTGGGGCCAGCCCACGTCTCAATGTTCCGGAAATGTTCTTGTTGATGTGAAAACATCTGGTGCACAAAAGCTCTTGCCGTTTTCTTCATATGTGAAAAGCAAGCGCTCAAAAATTTCCAAAATCTGAATTGTTTCATTAGTGTCTGAAATTGAGTTGCAGCCACAATCATAGTTGTTCTGTCACTATTTAACTCCTGACTTTTGTCAGAGAAGAAACTGGCTGCGATCTTATTCTTTTGAAATAAAATTAAATAAAACAGCACGAGGATAAAAGGTGATTAGCTCGCATTTATACTCTGAGGGCTACTCACTGAGTGTGCTCATGAGTCCGCCACTCTCCTGGGGGCGACTGCTGGTGTTGATGATCGGCATGCTGTGGTTGGCCGGCGCTGGGGGCGCTGAAGAAGTCCGTTCGTCTTCTGAGTCACTGCTGCTGGAGCTGCCGTCGCTGGAAGACGAGTTGGAGTCTGAGGAGCTGTCGCCGCTGCTCAGCTGGTCCATGACCTGTGCCTCTGCCATCAGTTCTGCACACAGTGACAAAAGCACAAAGTAAGACGAAGTCATTATGGAATAGAAAGGACATCAAATAAAAACCAAGCGGTCAAACAGGATTCTGCCTAATTCTCCCTGATACAAATGTGATAAAACCCTAAATTAAGTAAATTAATATCCAGTACAATTACACAAATTTTGGCAAAGTGTCACCTCTCTCAATGTCGTCCATGGGAGACGCCGGGGACGTCTTCTCTTTAGGAGGAGAACTCTTGGAGCTGGCTGAGGTTTTGTTACTGCTGTTGTCTTTGTTGTTGTTGCCCTTCATCTGCTGGCTCAGGCGGCTGGTCTGTTGCTCCAGGCGAGAATGAATCTTGCTACTGCCCTCAGCCCTGAGAACAAGCAGTGCAAACAATCATTGCACGTTTCTAACAAAAAACTATGAGGAAACAAATACCTGCAAACAAAATTGTGAAGCAGAGCATGTTTCCATCTACCCCAGTCATGTGAATACAACGGAGAGGGCATTATAGGATTACATGAAGTAATCCAGCATCAGTAAATCTCATTCATCAGGGTATTTTATTGCTGCCAGGTTTTGCTTTTTACCCTCAGTCGAACTTAAAATCTTTTGTGTTTGGCTTTCACACTGAAAGAGGTGAATAGAAACATGTCAACAGACATGAACATACAGTCGGTATGGTTTTGTTAAAGAAGTAAAAGACTTAAAGAGAGAAACAGTATTACCAGAATTTGTCAGTAGATTTTCTTTACTACCCACCTGGTTTTCTTCACAGCTATGTTGCTGCTGAGTTTCTCCAGTCTGTATTCTCCTGTGTCATGGTTCACGATGAGGATGCACTCCTTCATGTACGGCCTCTTGGAGCCCTTGAAGACTGTCACTGGAGCACTTGAACCCTAACAAACACATACAGGCAGGATGAAGTTCTGATTTTCATGTGTCTGAATCTCCTTTCACTCACAAACCTCTGACCACACAGCAAAATTAAAGTCAAAACTAAAGCGTTTAGTCTCATTGTTTTTTTTTAACTATGAAATCACAGCTAGTCTTTTATAATTTACTACTATTGGTCTATTGTCGCTTTGCTTTTCAGGGAGCAGACCTTTGTTTGACTTTCCAAAAACCTATCTGTTTTAACTACTAATTATTTTTAATTAGCTATATATCTGAGAATAATTGTTCAATAGTTGATTGATTTTTCACTTATTTTTTATATTTTTGGCCCCTTTCTAAACACACTTCAACACCATATAATACATATGTAAACACAAGAACATATACTCCTGAAGTCCAAGTCCAGCTGATTCAAATTTCTTAACTTGGTCTATCAAACACTCAAATACCTAAATATGTCCAGTTAATAGTCAGAAAAACTAGGAACTAGCAAATACTCATTCAAGCGTTTCAACACATTTTCTTGACAATCTGTGAGTCATTTTAGCTCTGACATACTGCTTGGTTTCTGTTTGCCTGAGGAAATATTGAAAAAAATACCAAAGTGAAGGTCAACAGGGGCCTAACAAACATTTTTGGGGATCCATCAGGACGTTAAACCTCGGGCTGGAGAAAACAATACCAATAATTATTGTAGCATAATCACTAGCGATATAACAAATGCACAATAAATATCAATATATTATATTGCATATGCATTGTATAAACACAGTGAGGAGACAATTTGTAAAATGCTTTGCTGTTTGTCAAGAGATTGTCATTTTCCGCCCACAAAGAAAGTATAAAGACTAGCACCAGCAGTTTTGAAACGTAAAAAGAAATAATGATATGACATTTATTGAGTTAATCATTGCTAAATTGATGTCAACCCTTTTTTTTGCTCTTTACATAATGTTTGGCCGTGTTGCCCAGCACAAGGTAATCCTGCCATGGCAAACGTTAACACATTACTAGTATGGAAAACCTCATCTTCATCACCCTCTCACCTCTAAATTGGGTAAAGTAATAGTGACTTGCTCTCCTTTGCCCACTTCAAGTTCCCCTTCACACGCTGTGTCAATGGAGGCTGGTTTGAAATCATCTGTGGGAGGAAAACATATAAAGGAATCATCATGTTTAACACATTTTTAAATATACACTATGGTGAGAGCTCAAGGCACTGCAATTAATGAAACGCATGCAAATAGAAAAACATGTGCAATTAACAACTTCATCAATGTGACGACACATGTGCTGCAAAAAATACAAATAATCTAAATAATCTTACACTTTGCACATTCCAGTCTGTGGTCTTTACTTACAACATATTGCACAATCCCTCCCAAGGTGCTTATAGTACTTTACACTTAATATTCGTTTCCTATACTATACAACCTTTCACAAACACACCACAGCAAATTCCATGTACGTGTAAACCTGCTTGGCAATAAAATCTGATTCTGGAACACAGACACACGCTGCAAATTACGAAAAAGGAAGTGTTTCTAGGGAACCCCAAAAAGTGCTGAACCAGGCAGTAGTTCAATGCTTTGTGAAGTTCTATCACCACTGACCGGACATCAATAACTTCACAAAGCATTGAACTACAGCCTGGTTCAGCACTCTTTTGGGTCCCCTGGAAACATTTCTGTTTTCCCCTGTTGTATTTGCATATTGTTGGGACACTCGGCCACTGGCCACTGTAGTAGACACACTATATGCTCAACGTTACCCACTGTAATGTAGTATTTATATATGTGAATATTCATATTATATTATATTTATACATTTGTGAACACAGCAGCTGTTGGTGTGGGTGCTGCAGCTACACAGCGGAGCCCAGCAGATGGCAGCAGAGTACAAATCAACGCAATGCTAATATTAGCAAACAGTCGAATCAGCTGGTTTATCGATACTTTAAACATCTGAGATTTAACTGATTAACTAACGAACACGATGAAAACCACAAAGAAGTGTTAGCTCAGTAAAAAGTTAAGCTAACAGGTGGTTATATCAGGACTGTCGACGCGGCTAAACAGCTACCTTTCGGACTTTAGAGCTAACTAGCATGCTACCGCTAGCCTCTCCAGACATAAAGTGATGGGAAGCAGCACTCACAGCGGACCGTGTGGAAGCCGCTCTTCGGGTGCTTCTCGAACGTCTCCCCCAGTTTCAGGACGTGTTCCTGGTTGTCGAAGTTGGAGTACGCGGTCCCGTTCATTCTGACGCTTTCACCAGCGTCCACGCTTCTCTGCTGTTTTATCCGATGTACGACCACGGCCCTGAACGCCTCACTGCTGCCACGAAACCCCACCTCCCTCTGCTTATGATTGGTCAAACTTCCTGATTACCCCCCCCTCCCCTGACTGATTTGTTTAGCGCCTGTCAATCACGACTTTGTAATGACAGGGGTAAATGACACTTGGTTTCTTGGTACTTTTTTAAACAGCACTTGTGTTCTTCTACTTCTACAACATAGTATTTTAATGCCATTATAAACTACAAAATAAAAATGCATATGAATATATTTAGCATATAGGTATAGAACTACAAAAGTATGATTTTAAAATAAATCTTAGTACCTGTAATTGATTGGATTGGTTGTTTTTTAATGCCTTTATCCTTGTTTATGCATAAACTAATGAAAAATAATCATATACATCTTATTACTATGATATATGCTTAATTGTGTTTGCATCACTGCAGTTTATTAGGGCCCGAGCACTGACAGTCACTGACAGGTAAGGCCCTATTGTAAGGATTATTATTATTATTCAGACAATGAATTGGCTTTTTGAGGGCTTTAACATGCTCAAATTCTTACCAAAATTTGCAGAAAATTAGAAAGTGGTGAAAATGTACGTATTCTGGAGGAATTTTCAATGGGCGACCCCCGGAACGTGTTCACATTGACCGATCTTCACAAAAATCGATACACAGGTGTATCATGACCAGACAAACAAAAAAGTCTGGAGGTGCAATGGGAAATACGCAACAGGAAGCCTGCTATTTTGCATTTAGTGGCCATTTTGGCCATATTCCACATTTTTACTTTGAGGTACTTGTACCAGGGCTTTCATCAGATCAACTTCAAATTGAGATGAGTGTCATCACAACAAGATGGAGATACAAAGTTATCAAAAGATTGATTTTTCGACACACTGTGTGACCGTAGCATGGCGTCAGAGTTTGATTACATGCCATTAAAACACGATGTTCTGTAATGCGGACATACATGGACCATGATCCTTTGATGCTGAGCCGTAAACAAACAACTCCACTCCTGCAGTGCACCACTCCACCTTGCAACGCTTTAAAATGCATGTGCTCGGGCCCGCCCAGTGGATACTTGGATACTTCAAAGTACTGTAAAAACACTTTGCTCAATAAGTTCAGAGAGACTGATATGCATGTGTTCAGGAGCTCTCTGACTACATACATTCTGAATAGCAAACATTTTTACTGGAAAGATTTGGAGATTTTTCAAAGTAAAGTCCAACATTTTCACTGTGGAATAGATAATTTCAGGATTTTCACTGTAGAAAATAGATAATTTCAGGATACTTCAAAGTACTGTAAAAACACTTTGCTCTCTGACTACCTACATACTGAATATCAAACATTTGTACTGGATAGATTTGGGAATTTTAATTGTTTATTGCATTTTAACTATATAATTAAACCCCTTACATTGCAACATTGTACAAAATAACCTATATAAATATGTGTGGTTTAGTTCAGTAATATACAGTATTATATACAGCGAAAGTCCTCATTATAAGTGGTTTAACCATACAGGTTAACTACATAGCACATAGCTACATACCATTCAATGAGCTCAATGTAAACGTAATTATTAAGATCTTAAAAGTAGGTTTTGGTGAAGTGTCCTTCCCATTCTCCATCCCCTCAGGGCCTGAGATAGACGGTGGAGAGCAAGCCATAGTTCATAATGTACTTCAGTATTGAACATTTCATTCAAATTTAAAAATAATATAAAAATCAGATTTCTGAATGCTAATGCAGCCTTGGCTACAATGACTATTTTATTACTGTTTTACCAATTCATGTTATTGAGTTCATGTTTAGCCTACTTATCCTAAAGTAAAACATCAATTGAAATACAGCATGAATTGTTGCACAATAATACGTTGTGTTTAAATAGAAGTTGATATTCACGAGATATATAATATGCATTTTCTAACACTGTGCACTTGTCTACTCAGCTCCAGATAATAATTACTAAAAGAAATCTAAAGATATTCTATTCCATCCAGAACATGATTCAGTTTGGCATCAAACTCAAAGTATGAAGAAGCTCATCTTCCTCTTGAGTTCATTATAAATGCAACAAGTCCTTTATATGTAAAAACTAGGGTAGTGTGTATTTTTTTTGTTTTACATTAAAATGTTCTTGCAAAATAATATATAGCATAATTTCTGTTCTTGACCATGTTTTCAAAGGTAAAACCGGAAAGTACTAATTTGCCTTAGTGTCACATTTTCCTTCTGAAAAAATGATACATTTTAATGGGTCTTTATTTTGATGGAGACTTACTGATCTGTCTTATGCATGATCTTTGATATTATGCTCATGTGTGTTAACCTTACAAATCTGAACGTGCTTAGACCCAAAGCTTCAACGGATGAAAACGAAATGACTTTTCATTTAACATTACATATATTAGAATCTCAAGCTGCTGCCTCCAACACTCAAAAATACTTTATGCACTAAATTAGCAGCAGCAGTGGGTGGAGTTGTGAAACTGCAGTAATTACTGAATTAGCTGGAAAAGCTCTGAAAACCCACTGAGGGTCCTGAAGATCTGGCAATCAGAGACTAATGAACTGCTGCAGTAACACTCACTGACGACCCATTCAACCTCACACAGGCTGCAGGGGCTCGGAGCTCCATGAGCCGCGAGGCAGCGACAATAATCTCTTTTCCTTTCTTTAAACTGATAATGATTCCTAAGCCTTAAATTCCTGCCCTGTCCAGACTTCACCATTGACCATATGCTCCGCTGCCTTCAAACATTAAAGGATCAACATCTGAGACAAGTGGAATGTCGAGATTATAGAGGCGTATAATCACCGGTTTCACAACACAGTCCTGCTGCCTCCTGTCTGCTCACAACATTTGAGGTGGTGATGCAAGGGCAGGGGTCATGTAAGGGAGAAAAGCAGTTTGGGAAATACAAGTAAAAAGAAAAGGACGTGGAAGAGTGTTGAAAGGAGAGTGGGGCTCTTTAACCTTTGACCTTAAGCTTGTGGGGTAAAAGTTTATGAGCTGCAAGAAAATTGAGTTTAAGAAGTTAGGGATGATCTCAGTAGGTGATAGTAGAGGTTAATAAACACAAATTATTATAGATAGCCCATAGATAACTAGAATGAATAGAATTACTTTTTATTTGGATCTGAAGTTGCACTGAATCATAAAATATCTCTCCCCTAAATCTGTGAATTGTTCTCAGGGAAATCAACCAAAATGTTCAAAAGCGCTCCATCTCACATTGTTAAAGGAAGTGACAAATTCCCGGTTCTGTTCCGGATCTACACCAAAATGTAAAAAGCTCTTCCCTGGAACGTGTCACACCCCTGCACAAAAATTTCATGCAAATTGAAGCAGTAGTTTTTTGGGAAATCCTGCGAATAATCAAACACAAATATAAACATAATCTCCGTGGTGGAGGGAATGATCATTTATTCACGTGCAAGTGCCATGTTTGAAAAACAACCAAGATGGATTGCAACAAGGACGATCATCCTGTTTCACTGTGTCTACATCCCACGTGAGGAGAAGCCAGCCGGGGTCTGTTTCCATGGACGGAGGTAAACACTGGCTGCACTCTGGTGATATCAGTTGCTGTGAAGGGGGGGGGGGGGGGGTTGCCCTTGGATCGTGGGAGGCAAGGTTTACTGTTTCCAAGCAACTATCCACACATTCACAATACTGCGGCCCAGGCACAATAGAGAGTTCCCGGGTTGTGAGTGAGCAGCAGCGGTGACGGAGGCGACAGCCCCGGTCTGAGGGGGGGAGAATAATTTAATCTGCCAGGTTGTAGACTGTAAACTGTGTAGTATTCATATGGCTATAGTGACCTGCTATAAGGAATATGCAGTATCAGAACATTTTGGATAATGTTTGTAATGATAATTTTCTTGTATTTTCACTTTAACGTTACAACATTAAGGGATTTTTCTACATTTTTGTTGAATTTTTAGGGGGAAATTACTCACGGCTTCCTTTAAGAATAAACTCTTTCAAAAAGTTGTAATTTGTTAGCTTGTTTTATGAAATTTTCTTTTTTTTTTTACATATTATTTATAATATCAACTTTATTTTCCTGCTGTCTTTTCTTCTATTAATTGATTTGATATTAGTCTCTTAGTCAGAACTTTTTCATTAATTTTTACATCCTTTATTTTTTCAAACCCCTGTAAAGCACTTTGAATTGCAATGAATGTGTGCTATAGAAATCAAATTTGAATAGATTAAATAGATTAAGGGAGTGTTAACATGATTTGCATTATATATTGTAAAGTATTATTGGTATCTGTATCCCAAAGCTCCAAAATGTTTGTCATGTGGCCTGCTAATCCGGATTCATACAGTATATCCAATGTACTACACTACAGTTAAAGATTATGGTTGTACTTTTGGGCTCTTTGTTATATTTTGTACACTTTTTGTACACTATGACACTGTTTTGGTATTAATGATAAAATGTCTATTTAGAGTAGATGTTTTTTTTAGTGCTAGAGGAAGAGAGTCAGCTGTCAGAGCACAGACACGTGATGTTCAGATTGATTCATGACGAGTGATGGAGAGTGAACATAAGCACCGTGATCTGACCTCTCTGTCTGTGGAGTCGTGGGGGAGGGTTGGTGGGTGAGGAGGGGGACGTAGCGTGACCTCAGCCAGCTTTATTTAGCTGGACCAATCAGGAGCAGAGTGAGAGCCTCAGACTGGGATACGGCTGGTGGTGTCTTCACTTACTGTCGGAAATATCATCTTCACCGTGTGAATGTCATGAGAAAGAACCACTAAAGGCTGAAAATGCATTCATTCCACCAAACACCTGCAGTGTCCAGTATGTATATGTTCCCTTCTATATAGACCTCACCACCAAACCTGACCATCATCCAACATTAGACTCATACAACATGAATGGTGTAATTTATGGGCCTGAACATTTTGCTTTTATGACCAATAATGTCCTATTAGGTTATGCTGCTATGCATTTAAAAGCAAATCCTTTATGATCTTGAGTTGTGAGTTGGTAGAAAAGCAGTAAAGATTTTAAAACTGTCGTTGGCTGTCACTGATGATGATGTTGTTGATTAGGAAGATGGTTGGACTGAGGATTGTGGTTGTGTTGCTATTAATGAATATGTTGATGTCCCATCAATGTCTCCCTCGCTGTTAAGCTTTCCACTTATCGTACTGCTTTGAAACATAAATCATTTTCTCTTGCCTGCTGTCCGTCCTATATGTGTAAGGTGACATTCAGTTTCCCTAAGTATCTGTTATTGTATCATATTGTACCGGATTGCATCGTATCGCATTGTACTGTATCATACGTATCATAGCGTGCCGCATCGGGTCATGCTGTATCGTACCGTATCGTAATGTATCATGTATCACATTGTAACGTATCATATTGTATGTGTTTTTGTTGGCTTTTTGTTTTTGTGGCTAGGTTCATGTATTTTTTACAACACATTAATTTGGTTTTTCTGGAATATCGCTCTCTTTGACCTCTCCTTTGCCAATTCTTTCTTTCTGTCTGTCTGTCTGTCTGTCTTTCTTTCTTTCTTTCTTTCTTTCTTTCTTTCTTTCTTTCTTTCTTTCTTTCTTTCTTTCTTTCTTTCTTTCTTTCCTTCCTTTTCCTTTTCCTTCCTTCTTTCACTCTGCTGCCTTAAAATTGTCCGGCTAGAGGTTGAAGGAATAAAACCCAGCCCTCTTCAGTTGATCCAAACATAACACCGCAAGGGGTGGTTTTTTTACGAGCAGGACTTGAACGCATCGCAGTTTCCAAGGAGAAACCCGCACATGAAGGAGGTCGGTGTGTGCGTGAAGTAAATAAAAAACCTCTCATATTAACACGGAGTCCCAATGATCGGTCAGTGCGTGATTTCATGGCGCTGCCGTCCCCGCCCAGCGCGCCCGGGTCCCGGGTCCATCAGCCCGAGGAACGTGGATCCACCGAGTCTCTTGTGATGTGATGTGACGTGAAGGAGCCCTGGAAATAACAGAGTGAGTAACCTGCAAAATGACACCTTGTGTATATCTATTCCTTTGATGCAAAATGCAGATGATTGACTGATGCATGATTGATACCTTGTGGTTTTACGCGTAAATCAATGATGCGGTTCACCTGAAGCTTTGTGGTGATTTGTGGATTGTTTTTCCTCTACTGGGATTTTACACTCACTTTCATGAGCTTAGTGTGTCCCCCTAAATCACCATGCAAGGCCACTTTCTATTCACTGTGATTGACATATTTATATTTCGTGGTTATCCTCCTGCAACCTGTCACAGTTTGACTGCATGTGCCTGAAAAGAAGCAGGGAATTTGAGTGGAGCTGGAAATATCTGACTAATTTATTTATATAATTTTTTTTATAGGACTGGTATCAAATATTAAATAGACTATATTGCAAGACAGAAAATGCTCAACACAAATAAGGGGAACCCAACGTGGCATCTTTTTAAATTGGTCATGTCAAATTTCGTTTAGATTGATTCTTTCATTATTCTGTTTTAAAATTAAATGATGTTGAAATGCTGATATTGTTTTTGTAAACCTATGTTTTTGAAGCTCAGTAAATAAACTTTCAGTTTTTAATCCGACAGGGATTTGAAAGTCCCCGTCGAAAATAGAAGTTTGGACATTTTCAGTTCCATCCCTTTTCTCATGAGAGATGAAATATCTGGAACAGTTACACAAATGAGCTCAATGTTGTCCTAAATGACCATATAGTTTAATGTTAGTTTTTTAAATAAAAATAAACTGGCTGTCTTAGTAGGAGCTGTAAATATCATTAGTTGTTTAATATAAAAATATAAGAGAACCTAAAGTGGCATCTTTGCCTTTTAGTGAGATATATTGGCCATAGACGATAAAATATTGATCGATATTTTTCCTCTATTATTAGTTTTTAAATAATTAAAATAATGAATATTGCCTACATTTATTTTCTTAAACATTGTTTTCGTAGCTCAGGAAATAAACTTTCAGTGTCAACTTTTAAGCCAACAGGGACAAGAGGATATTTCAAGTTCTGAGAAAAAGAAACATTTCCATTCTTCAAATACAGTGACTGGAACAGCTACTGAGAGGAAATTATGGTGGGATTATCCTGTTCACCTCAATTTTTATTTACAAGGATAAGAAATGGGGGGGAAACACATTTTTTAATCATATAATTATGTGAATTCAAATTAGAAAGGATCTTTATTGTTCTGTCTCACTCCCACACACTGAAGATCTTAATGTCATTACCTGAAGCAAAGCAGGGAAACAGCTGCCAGACTGAACTCTCCTCGCCTTTGGGAATTGTCCCTGATGACTGATCGGTGTCAGACAGTCCTGTAGACGAACTCTCACTGAGCACTACAACTGGTTTTTATTATCATGTTCAGCAACCACTCATAGTTGAACGATTTGAGGGGGTTTGAGCTGGTACAAATGATTTAATCCCAAGATAATAGAGTTTATGCGCATGCAGCTTTTGTCTTTATTTTCTGTTCTCAATGTGTGATGACATTTAGTAAATGACATACCGAGGCAGTGCTGTTGTTCCTTGGGGAGCCCCTTCAGGTCCTTGGATCCTCCCAGGAGTCATTTAGTGGAACATTTTGGGGATGACTGGTTGTCAGGAAGCAGGTGCATCCAAGCCTTGACTGGAAACGCCCCCGGGGCTGATGGGAAAGCTGGCTGACTTCCAGGCTGCAATCAGATAATGTTAATGAATCCAGCAAAACTCTTATTTGCACAAGCAGCAGTTCCCTCCGTTTTGGTATAGGGATGGAAAATGCTGTATAATGGAGCTCATACATAGTTGATCAAATGATGACTGACTGGTCACGTGACTGGAAAAGCGTTTGAATTGAGCAGTGAATGGAGGCTCAGGACACGGATTAGTGCACCATGAAACATGTAACTGCTTCGCTTGCATAATGCTTGACATGTGAGATTTGAAGCAGAAACAACGGGCTCATTAACAGGAATCAAATTCTTCATTCATTTGGTTTTGCTGGTACTAATTGGTAGTGACTTGAATTTTCTTCTCCATCATTTATGGATTAATTGATCCAATTAAGGCCTTTTTCTACTGTCCCTGAAGTAAATTAATATAACCAATATTCTCTTTCACTGAAGTCTTGCACTTTGTATTTTAGTTTGAACTACCTGGGTGTTCATATTAGCTAAATCTATTTGTGTTTCGGATTACAATCCCTCCTGTAGGTTCTTCTGAGCCCATTTCAAACTAGAGACTTGTTAAAGTGGGTTGCATCAAATTAGTTGTGTATTAGCATGCTAACATTAGCTTTGGTAGTTGGTTCAGTTTTAGGGTTCGTTTAAATGTCTGGATTGCCGCCTGGTGGCTGGCTAGCATATAGGTCATAAACCCTGCCTCCTCCGTGTTAGTGGATGGGACATCAACCCTACAAAAGAATTACACTTCAAATACCTCTTTACTGCAACTCCTTCCCTTGCTGAGTTTGGAATACAATGGGAGGGAGATGCGTGGTCCATCTTTATTTACAGTCCATGGTCTCTAGCTGGTGTTTGATATCTAGTTGAAGCAAAAATGTGTCGCACTTTTCAGATCTGTCTGAGCATAATTAGCATGCATTAGCTCAGAGGAATAAACATGACTTTTTCAAGTCAGTAGTCTGTTTTTTTCTAACTGAAAAGTTGAAAGAGCACTTGATGTTTGTGTAGATTTTCCATTTTACATACACGCCGGGCTTCAAAAGTCCGAGACCACTTTCTTATCTGTGTGAACGACACGTAATTGTAAAACGAACCCGCTCTCATAGGCATTTTGTTTAACGTAGTGAAAGACCACACACTGTAGACTGTCATCGATTTTCCATTTTCCTGCAGTGTTTCTTTGTTGCTCACCTCCTGAGCTCTACATGGATTCAAACAGCAGGGTGATGTGATGAAAGGTCAAACAGTGGACCTGCAGGCTCCTACAGCGTCCTGCTAACACAAACACACACACACACACACACACACACACACACACACACACACACACACACACACATGTGCACAGCAAAACAGGATTCACTAAGACCAGATTTAATGAGACAGGTGGATGTGTGAGGCTAAACCAGCAGAAATGCATGGTAGGTGTACACAGGGCCCCGGGTCCCTTCAATGCCTATGCGGCATCGTAATGCACTGGTTTTGTTTTGGGAACAAGATCAGCTCGACTGGACACAGAATAATTAGCTTCCATTAACTTATTGGCAGAGTTCATGTGTTTTTGTAGTCCATTGACTTCCAATTAGTCAGACCCTAAGTAGCAATCGTTATTGGGGTCATTAAAAGGATTAGGGTTGTATGTTGTGAGTAGTTTTGCACAGTTTACAAAAGACTATAGAACATTACTAGTAAATATTTAGATAACAGCTATTTAGATAAGGCTTTTATTACTGATATGAATTTTTCCACATGTGTCCTTGCTTGTCACTGTCCAGTAAACAGATGGTAAAACAGATGGATAATGATATAAATTTTTCACAATTCTGTGGTTTCAGCTTCAAGATTTAGAAAATGCTCTAAAACAAAAACAACTTTGGCTTCTGTTTGTATCTTGTATTTTGAGTCTATTTAAAATGATATATAAATAGCAAAGAAATTCAAAAATTTCTACAGCAGTTTCTCCTGTAGCTTTCAGCTGCCTTTACTTTAAATGTCCCACATCATAAATATTGTGATATCGTTTAACCAGGGTCGCGTGATGTTGGTGCTGGGATTACTTCTAAGTGAATGATCGTCTGCATCAGCCCAGTTAAGGTCGGATAGGCTTTAGATCCTGTGACCTTCCACAGGACGCACGGGTTCGCTGTAGATCATGGATGGACGATTCCAACCACACCAGCCAGCTCAAGAAGTATCTCCAGCTCCAGTGGCTTTTGTAGATTTGATTTTCTGAGAGTTCAAACCTCTTCTCGGCTTGAGTCAGATTTACCACACAAAAAAATACCCATATCAATTTTACATGCAGAGGAATGGACATGTTTAAACTAGTAAAAGGCTGAATAGAATTTAAACAAATGCACCCTCTCTTTAACTCTTGACCTCAGCTGAAAGACTCTCAGCCTTGATGAGAGGAATGCCACCTTGATTCAGCCATTACGCCTCGTAAAAATATTCAAAATATCCAATCCCCAGGAGAAGTGACGCCTCTATGGCATCTCATTTGTAGATATTGTATTGAGGAATTTGAGGCCAACAACCAACCTGTGAAATATGCCACACAGTGGATGTGTTTAAGGCCGTCGCACACAGTCGAGCCTCTCACACTGAACCCTGTCGTCCCCTGAGAACCTCCTTTGTTCCAGCGTCCTGCCTGAAGGATCAACTGGATCTCATCCCCCTGTGTCCTGTTAGAACATCAGTCACAGCTGCATGCACAGCCACATGAAGGCAGCCAGACTCCTCTGTGTGTGTGTGTGTGTGTGTCACCCATCCTCCTTGTGTTAACAGAAAGCACTATAAACAAAGGGCATTGTGGGTGGATGACAGTCTCTAGTCCCCATCCCAATTATAGACAACCACTAATTACCAGTGCAGTAGTTAAGAATCATGCAGCTGTGGCAACAACAAACTGCTTCCAAGAGACCATGGAGAAAAATGCTGCTGCTGCCGGAGGTGAAACGGTCACTTACATCCCTTTCGCACGTGCACACCAATCAATACGCAGCTACACAGTCTGTGACCCGCAATGTGGCAAGACATTTAAATTCCACTGTGGAAATGATATGTTTTCATTTACACAAGCGTTGTCACCAATCTTGAAGTATTCCGATTTTGTTTAGTTTTTTTCACTTTGGCGTCCGTCACGAGTTAGAAACGTCATGAACACGCCCACTCGCTCGCCGTGTAATTTTTTCTGCTGTGTTCTCTCGTAAGCTCACATGGACATTTGTTCGTAAGATAGAGCAGGAGATAGTCCATGTCCCGATCATAATAAGAATGTTAGGAACACTCAGGTGAGGGGTTGGAGCCTGGGTAGAGCAGCCGGAGGGACGACATCATGTGAAAAATCTGCTGTGGAAATCACTTATAGTTGCTTTTTACGGAACATCGTCACCAGCGTTGGCCCTATTTTACATGGTGGCTGGTGGGTGGTGGGAAAATGTCCACAGCAACTGACTTAGACATTTGCTTTCTCACATAGGGCCCATCTAGATAAATTCTGGAAAATGTCAGATTTTGCTCTCTGGACAGTTTGGATCATGCAGAGCAACATGTTGTGTCTTTATTGAGGGAGAACTCTGCTGTGAAAGATAAAAACTGACTGGAGAGCAGTCTGATGAGGGCGGCTGAGATGAAAACACATACAACTCGCACACATGCAGCCGCTCAAACAATTCAACAAGCGATGTGAAGGACATGGTGTCTCAGACTCCTCCACGGAAAAATGTCCCTGTTAAACAGACAGAGTGAACAGAAACTGATAAGTTTGGAATGTAACTCGTCATGTTTCTGTGAGATTAAACAATACACGGTCAGCAACAAGACTGTGTATATTATATTAAATAATTAAGGTTTGTTTTAAATTCAGTTTGTTATTATTTATTGGCTTAAGAAATGAAGAACATCGCACTTATATGATGTTTAAGGTTATTGTACTTATGACTTACATTTCATCAGTTTATCACATGTAGAAAACCATTACAGACGGCGCACACAAAACACAATTTACCATGTGATGATTTGATTGTGTCATGTACCTGTTCTTTCGGTTTTCATACTAAACATATAATTTTTAACGAATTCCACAAGTTTTGACATATTCAGATATAAATGAGGCTGAGAACATCATCATCATTTTCCTTCTCTTGTCCTGTGATGCATTTGATTGATTGAAAACCTGTTTTTGATGTTTTACTTTCTTACAGCATTCATTTCTAATGTGCGAGACATGTGAGGCATCCTGCTCTAATGAAGCCTTAATCCCATAATAACAGGATCTGGATTAGCCTGCATAATCCATTCAGGTTCATTACTCTGGTAGCATTAGCATATTGTCATACAGGACATGCAGTTGTGGTTCATAATCCGTGGTGCAGTGGTGCTAGAAGAACAAAGCAGACAAAAAAATAATTATTTGGATAAACCTTATGTTTCTGTTTCCTCAATTAAATCTGTCATTTTTACTGCTTGTTTTTTCACTTCCTGAAACATTATGAGAAAGGAAATTTCGACCCCCACATTTTTAACAATTTCCCAAGAAATAATTTATGGATCTTGATGTAAACACCCAGGCTCATTAAGACGACTGATATCTCTGATTGGATTTGGTGCTGCATGAATTTGAGGGGACATCTGGGCCTTGGCAAAGGTTTGTGTTCTACTTTGTTCCACTCCAGTGTTTTTATTGCCATTTGTGTGTGTCTCTGGAGGATTACTCAGAAATTACCAAACAGATTTCCATGAATATTTGTGGAGGGGACTGGCATGACCCAAGTAAGAACCCATTAACTTTAACGGGGATACGTTCAAAAGGGTGGATCCAGGAATTTGTATTTAATTTGCACAAACATGGTGAGATATGGAGTAAGCCTTAGCAGAGGTATGCGCCCTTCTACTATTGTTTTGTTTTGATTTTATCGGTTTAAAATGTGGGTAAAGATGTTTTACTACCTCCTATATAACTCTAGTACCACCTTTAAATCGAAAGTCAGACAAAATATGTAGGTGGTGACTTCAGCAGCTTCTCTGTGCAGCAGCAGCTTCCTGTCATTTATTTCAGAGCTCGACCTCACTGACAGCTTTCGGCAGAGTAAAGCTCCCTCAATGCGTGACCTCTCCACCCATCATCTACGGTCTCGCCACGAGCAGAGCTGCAGACGGGGCTCACGCTGCGCTCACGCCATCCAACCTTTTTCCTTCACTAACAACCATTTGTAACCTCGCTCTCATTTCCTGCACCTCCTCTCCCCTTTGGCTTCTCTCTGCTACACGCTCTGATGTTCCCGTCTGATCCCCTCTGTCCGAACCTTCATTTATCTCAGTTCTGTTCATTGCTTCTTTCTTTTTGCCCAGCGAAGAGGAAAAAACTGGGCTCAGCTGGAGAGGAAGTGAGCAGACCCCACATTATTACCCCGTGACACACTAGCATGTTTGAGTTTTTCCATCACGACTGATCCATCCGTCCGTCCATGATCGATACCACTTATCCTCTGAGGGTCGTGGGGGGAGCTGGAGCTAATCCCCAGCTGACATTGGATGAGAAACGTGTGTGGTGCAGTGGAAATAAAAAATGTTTTAACTGCAGAGCCAAAGCCATAGCTTTGCTTCAGCTTGGAGAGATGCCAGAGAGAAAACACATCTTATGCAAATAGATCATTAACCACGGTTTGCATTAGGGGGGGCGTCCATACCGTGCAATTGAAAGCCAGTACCATCCAATGGGTTCAGGGGGCAGGTGTAGGTGGGCGTGGAGTGTCCTCAAGCTCTCAGTCAGGCTCCACCCCCTGCTCCTCCAAATACGGTTACCTCTAGTTTCAAAAAGCCAAGACGGCGCTGGACCAAATGTGGAACTCGAGGCTTCAAACCTGCAGCCCGCACACCAACGGGTGATGTCCTGGTTGGTTAAAACTCAGTGACTGTACAATGTCTACTGAAAATATTTCTTAGAAATTTCCATTCACATCAGACCATTTGCTCCATCCATTGTTTTTCTTCCTTCTACTGTTTTTCACTGCAAAACTGAACAAATGCAAGTTCAGCAAATTGACGATGTTGATTTTTCGCTTGATCACGTGAGTTTCAAGACAAGAATCTTAAGGCCAAATTTTATAGTGTGTGTGTCCTGTGGATTGTTCTGTTCGGTTGAAATTAGAAATCCTCAAGTGCGCACCAGGCCTCAAAGAACAAGAATAGAAAGCACCACACAGTGGGGTAATGTTTAATGTTCTCTTAGATTTTCACTCCTGAGCAGAGTCAGTGGCATTTTACCAGCAGAATGCACATTCCTCTTGGTTTGTGTTTATAATGTGAATCCAGATGCAGAATGTTAATGAGACTGAAAGCCTGAGTGCCGCTCTCTCCTGACATCCTGCAGACGGCCTCTGCTTGTGTGTTTGTGTGTGTTTTCTGCATGTGTTTGCGTCCACAACCTTCCACTGGACCATTAGGATTCAGGTCAGAGCAAATTTTTTTCACCAGGAGGAAAGATTATGCTGAAAGCAGCTGAATTGACAGGCCTGTGCTCAGTGAAGAGGTTGGTTAGTTGATCATCAGGGTCCCTGAGGAAACCGTCTGGTTCAAAAGGCTGAAGACCCGGCGCTGACTCTCTGTGCGTCTGCTTTGCCTTCAGCAATTTCATCTGTAATATATATTTTTGAAGTTTTGGTCCGTACAACCTCCGCACTCTGTCTTTCTCCTCCATGAAGTGCTGATATAAAAAGTAGATGTTTCTCCGTATACAAATCAAGGGGAAAGGATGCAAAGAAGAATCATGGAGCCCTGTAAAGCCCCCTGAGGTAAAAACCTGACCGGAAAAGTCCTCTTGATCCGTTTATAAACTGCCGTGATCAGCGTTTTCCCGCAGCAGGAAACACAATAACTGTCTGGCAGCCAGGGACTTTAAATCCAGAGGTAAACACTTTTCACTGATCTTGTCTTTTTTTAAAAGTAGCTGAGCTGCTGAAATTGTTCAGCGCCAAAAACTCGTTTACTGGGCCCGACCTGAATCGACACAGCCGCTGGCGATGAAACAGTGATACAAGCTCCTAAACACCTTCGCTGCATGGCTTTCATAAACCTGCAAACAGTTTTTTAACATTATGAGACAGGATGTAGAGTCACAGTCACTGATCATGCAACCTGGCCGAAATAATGTTGGTTCCTATTAGTGTTGCAAAATTCCAGGAATATTCAAAGTTGGAAACTTTCCATGGAAATTAACAGGAATATACGGGAATTAACGGGAATTAACGGGAATTAACGGGAATTAACGGGAATAAACTGGAAATGTTGTGGGTAATTTATACTAACTGTATTTACCTTGTCATATACAGACATAAATATAAACATTTTGTTTTGTTATAGGCTGATTTGAGCCATGAGGAAACTTTGGGCACTTGACAATATGCTTCTGCATCTTTCTTAACACAGGTCTTTGCACAGTATTTGCAAATGTACACAGCCTTTCCTTCTACATTGGATTGGGTGAAATGTCTCCACATATGAGATATCCATACATCTTTAACATAGAGTTTTGAATTATGTTTTTATTGCTCACCATTTAATTTGCGTATTTTATTTTTTTTCAAAATTCCCAAAATTCCTGAGCTACATCGTCCCATGGAAAGTTTCCGGAAAGTTTCCGGAAATTTACCCGAAACTTTCCGCCCCTTTGCAACCCTAGTTTCTATACAGTTGAACCTCCCTGGTTAAAACAAAAAACTCCTTTCTGAATTCCAGCCTTTTTGCACACTTACATAATCAACAGCTCTTCCCATAGTGTCTGTCCATATTTAACATAGGAGGCTCGCTTTTAATGGCATCTGCTTCACTGGTGGATGACCCTTTTGATCCAGAGATAGCCCAAGGTTTCCTCTAATGGCTTTTCCACGTGCAGTTATTCAAAGGCCAGCGACCTTGTGTGGCTTCCTGCTCTTTCCGTGTACCTTTGGTTACATCCCGGCTATTGCATAATGTTGCACTGTTCAACACAACTGTGTTCGATACAGACACGGACCTCGCCCTCATGCAGACTAATTGCCTCCAACAGGTCACAGCCAAACGCTTGTTGCCTTCACTCAGCCCCGAGTACAGTTTCATTGAGATTCAAAAAGCCTCGTTCACTGTCTGCATATTCTGTATTATAATGTGTGTCAGCCAGCCCCCTTCATTGATGTGTAAATGCGGAATTTTCTGCTGTTTGCCGGAGCTTCCATCTATTACCATAAAGATCGCCGTGGTGGAGTTGTGATGGCCAATGTGTTTTTATTTCGACCTCCCACGCAGCAGCAGGGTCTGCCCGAGCAGCCGCCTCTTGAAAAGAGGAACATTGATCATTGATCTCTCAGTTTCAGAGGCTAATCTTTCCTTTATTGAAGATGAACCAGGCAGCGCTGCTTCTGCTTCCTTTTCAGTTCTGGAGATTCAATGCGTTCGGTCCACAGCACAGAGGCGAATCAATCGCGGTGTATTTACTGTATCTACTGGGGCAATAAATTTAGATTGGACATTCAGAGAGGTGTGTATGCAATGTCTGAATCTGAGGCAGCCTTCATACCTTTTTGGTCCAGACTTTGGGACTTTTCAGTTTACTCCGAACAAAAATAACACAGTTCAGACCAGCAGATCAAAACACAGTCCGTCTGAAAGAGGTGGTCTTGCTCCGGATCAAATGAACCATGATTTAAATCCTTTGCAGAGTGAAAAACTGTATTTCAGGATAGTTTGGACTTTCGGACCAATTGCATGAGGTAAATCAAAAGCAGCTCACAGGATTGCTTGTCTTTGCCTCAAAAGGTGGAAAAATGCCTCAGCAGATGTAATGTTTGAACGATGATGATGTTCATTTTGCTGGTTGAAATACCATAATGATTTTACAGTTGCAACACAGTTAATGACTCATTTGTAGTAGCTGTAATAGCTGAATTGACAAAATGTCGACTTCACGGTCGCCTACAAATAGGTCAATGTCAAGTATAGGCAGATGCAGCCCATGTAGGTGATGGCGACGGGACATTTGTTTTTTATATAAATACTATAGTGTGCTCCCTACATTACAATGTGAAACCAAAACAAAGACATGGTTCAGACTACAGGTGTGAAAACAGCTTAATGATTCAGATTCAGACTTTTGCGAGTGGCATTTGGAAGAAAATGGGACAATCAGAGGAAGCGGATCAGTTTAACATTTTTAAGAAAGTGCCTCTTTCTCATTTACCTGTGGCTGGAAATGATGATAATGACACAGTCCTGCATTACATCGCTTCCTCTATCCATATCTTTGGTGTCTTTTGGAGGAGACCAACCAAGGCAGACTGATTAGAGGCATATATAGGCGGTGCACTAAGAGACCCAGCTCCGAGAGGGACTTACTGTAGAGACTGATAGATCGACAGGAAAATTGGATTTCAAGGCTTCCCATCAGGAGGGCTGGGTTTATTCGGTGTAGTGCGCGGCTGCAGGCATGCTGATTATGATAGCAGGCTCCCCTCTGCACATGGGGATATAAATCAGCCAATACAGCGCTCAGGAGGATGCATGTGCACACACTCACACTGTCTTCTGACATATTAATTCACAAACACATCTGAGGATATGGGTCATTTTTCTCTACTTAACATCTGACATGTAAATTCCAGTTTAATGGAGTTCGGCTGCAGCGTCTCCTTCCTATCAGACCTGCGGATGGGAAATTTAATAACGATGAGGTAAATGGGTCATGTTGGTTACGTGTGGCCTCTGTTTTTCATTTAGTTCCTGTTTTCCAGACTGTTCCTTGCCTGGTCCAATCAATAAAAACACACACATTTAGGTTGCCAGCATATTCGGCTGTTGATGAGCAGAAAAGATCTTCTCAACATATTATCCTGCACAGGATCGCAATATGAAACGCTGCCATGGTCTGTGCATCTAGAGTAGGAAGCTTCTGTCTTGTTATTTTATACAGTTTTTGTAATTGATAAGTTGTTGAAATAATCATTAAGATTCTTTGGTTGCTGTCTTGTTTTAAATTAACTGAATATCTCTGAAATAACAAACAAACAGATCTATATCTCCATATTTGACCCCAGACTATACCTTCATGTGTGAAAATGGCTCGAGTCATAAGATACGATTAGAGGATCCTGTCACAGAACAACTACAGTCCACACACATAGACTCATTTCATTCAACACCACAATTGTAAACCTCATACTTGTGCTTGAGGAGTCATTATAATTCACTGTCTGGGAAGAATGAGCGTCGCTACCAGATTTCCTGACGGTGCATTCAGTAGTTGTTGAGATATTCTGTCAGGACCAAAGTTTCCAGAGTGACTTTCAAACTGAATAGAATAAGTAAGAGATATTCATTCATCTCCGATATGAAACTGAAATCCACCAGAGTGTTCACACAAAATATGAAATCAGCAAGTCAAATGTAAAGTATGATAATGACTGCCGAGGTAGGATGAAGTCAGACTTTATTACCAAAATAACAGCAGTGCAGTTATGGCAAACCCAGTACTAAACTTTTAAACTTACCTTGTAAACATTCACATCCCTTTTTTAAAATATATTTTTTTCTATATGATTATGTTATAAATGCTGCTGTTACAACTGATTCTCCTGAACTGGAGATTCAGTTATCCTTCCCTTTAACTCTCTGTTGTGGGGATCGACACTAATGTTGAAAAGTCCTAGTCGATGGTGCTAGAGCTCTGGTCGCCTATTTATTCAGAATTTTAAATAATTAATATTGAACATATCATGTATACAATTCGCACCAAATTCGACTTTGTTCCTTTTTGGAACCTGAACAATACAGAGGGGAAGTGTGACGCCGATACAACAAACAGTTCTTAAGATATGCATTACAAATACAGGCAGAGATTTTTGGAATTCCTGGATATCGACACACTGAGGAGTAGTGGAGCTACTTCTGTTTGACCAAATGAACCCAACTTCAAGACCCAGTTGATGGTTTGTATTTAGTTCAGTGTGTCCAGCCTGTGGCCGCTCTCCTGTAAGTGTATCACTGTGTTCCTTTGTGCAATGTGCCCTGCATCAAAGTCCACCCATGGCACCCATCACTCTATCGATTGTCGGGCATTAAAGGGCTGCGCTGTGCCCCACAATGCCGCTGTGGTTTTTCTAAGTCATCAACCACCAGATAAACCCACTGGCAAAGGACGTGTTTTTACGGCATCCTGTATTAACACACTCTGCCTCCTCCCTTCGATATGTAAACAATCCCTCCAGCCAAGAGGGTCAACAACGATGCATTGTTGCTGTGTAGGAACAGTAACAGCTATTGTGCAGCATTGAGCTCTCTGCATATTGTTAACCTCGCTGCCTGTGCACACACTAGGCCTCCCCTGTGTGTGTGTGTGTTTGTGTGTGTGTGTGTGTGTGTGTGTGTGTGTGTGTGTGTGTGTGTGTGTGTGTTTGTGTGTGTGTGTTAGGAGTGAGTCCTGTCCTGTGTGTGCCGCTTCGGGAAAAACCCTGCGCTCCAGTCGGCTGCTTCATGCTTTCAGGCTCCCACGGTTACTTACCCTTCACTAAAAGCAGTCTCACCCTCTTTCATCCCCTCGTGAGGCTCCTCCCCTGAGTCACGGAGACTGTGCTAAATTTGGCAGGCCTCAAAAAGTCCTGGTGTGGCACGTTCTCATTGAGTTTGCACCTCTCAAATGCGTCCTCCCTCTCTATCTTTCTCGTTTCCTTCCCTCTCTCCCTCCCTCCTCATTAAAAGGCTTGTCCGTGACTCACCCACGGCAGAGCGAGGGCCCTTTGAATTATTGAACCAGTGGTGGAGACCTCATAAATTATCTAGCCGTGTGTCGCCGGGCGGAGCAGGGCAGCTCAGTGGATACATCTCATCTCGACCCCTCGGTGTCAGTACCACCTATACCTCTGGATGGGTGTGATCACGGGACATGGCCAAACTGAATACAAACACACATATGCAGTGTATCATACACTCTGCAGTAAAAAACCATTTTTTTCTGGCTTCGACAGAACCGTGTGTGGGCTTTTAAACCAGAATTTACAAAGGAGTTGCACAGGCGAAGCTTATCTACCTCACATTGAGACATCCAACCGTAATTAGTCGACATACACTAGATTTACTTCCAACTAACTAGAATCATGTATCAAATAACTAAAAGTAAAAGTTTCACTCAAATGTGCGAAACATTGACTGTTTATAAAAATTTTAATAATAATTCTAACAAATGATATAAATGAACGACGTGACAGCTCCCCAAAGGTGAAGCCTAAGCATCTCCATCACTCCTGTGGCTGCCTGGACTATAGATCATAAACCCTACCTCCTCCATGTTAGCAGATGGGACATGGACCAAAGTAAAAACCCTGCCTTAAATACATTTTTCTCAAAAGATGGTTACTGTTATTTCAAGTAGTTCTAATTTTTCCAGGAAATTTTGTTTGAATTAGTTGTTTGATGCTGTAAAAAAACATCATGATTGACAGCTGTGATTGAGGCAATTGGTTGAATATTCACATACATGTTTAACACTTTAAGATCCAACCCTTACTAAAGCATAAGTTATGCAAGAGAGTCAATAAGAATAAATGGGGGAACTTTAGGAACAAAGTATGTCTGAAAACAGCGATCCATTTTAAGTGCTGATTTATCTGCAGATTATTTTCTTAATTAAAGGTCCATTCACTGGAAATATTTCAGTTGAGTTTATCCCCAAATCATCTTTTGGTGTCTTGCTCACAATCGTACACACACATTTGAGATGCTGCAAAATGGAGCTCATGTGTTTTTGTTGTGAACGGTTTTGCACATGTCGTCCACACCACCTGCCTGTTTATATTTATATGTGAGCAGCACCTGCCATGGTTTTACCAGCACGTGCGGTAGAATTGTACGATTCAATTGCCATCTTAGCCGCAATTACATCCAGTATGTCACTGCATATTCATCCCTAATAAACATTAACATGCAGACCAACCTCCAACCTCTGATGAACCCCCTCCTGTGGTCACCATATTGATTTTTGGACTTGTGATTGAGCTGCTGAACATTGAAGAAGCACTTTACCAGACATGGACGTTTTACTGTTTCTGTTGATGGCAGGGAGCTTTGTGATGCAGAACACCGGGCGTTTAGTGAGCACACCCCTACTGTGAGCGGGCTGCATTGACCACTGCTAACTGCGTCACCGGTGCTTTATAGAGCTCTGTGAATAATGGAGTCAGTCTAAAATAAGCGGTGAAGAAAGCGACATTATGGACGTGAGAAACGAAAGAGGTTGTTGGCTAATTTTGGCAATAAGGCATCTGCTGCTCTGTTTGTCGCATAGACTCAAACACACCATGAGCCTTCTGGCTAACGCATGCATGGGGCCTTTCATGACTGGAGTTCCCAACGGAAATCAAGGTTATGGGATGTGCCCAGCAAACAGCAAATGCAAATAATAATACATGAAAGCACATGCTCTCATATGTTTGAAGCATCAAATTCGTCACAGTCGTCTTAAGCTGTTTTCAGACATGACCTGCGGAGGAACTCTGGAGAATGGGGTCCAGTCTTTCCTTTCTCACATACACAACCCAGCAGTAGGTTCTCTGCTGAGACGCATTCACAATAGCAACAGATACAACCCAGGCGTCGGCTCTTATCGCCACAAACTCTCCTGACATCTTCGTCTGTGTCTTTTTCGTGCGTGACACCGCTTTTTCATCTCCTGCTTTATTCTCCCATGGGCTCCTATGGACTTTATATCAAAACATAACCTCCTTGGCCTAGGTAAAAATAAACGGAGGCGGATTTCTGTGCAACTTAATCATTGATTCAGACAGACAGAAGAGTTTTGTAAGGATCTGTTTACGGAGAGATGATAAATCATGAGACTATGACAGGAACGGCTCCAGTGACTCTATTGTTCTTTGCCACATTTATCCAGGTTTTAACGTTGGGTGTTTTACAGAGACGTCTGGACGGCGGTGGCTTTACTTTTATCCGGGACGCTCTGTGAAGTTCTGTATGTAATCCAGGTCATTGAACGACAGGGCAGCTGTCATTTCATTCACTCTGAGAATAAAGTCAGGGACGATGGAGGATTAATCAAGTGTCCAAACTGGGATGATGACACAGCACCTGCCTCTACTTGGCTGTGTGTGTGTGTGTTTGTTTGTATGTGTGTGTGTGTATGTGTGTGTGTATGTGTGCTCGAGTACCAGAAAGCAAATCACAACTCAAACACAACAGCCGCTTCTCGGTTGCTATGCCAACCACAAGGGCTGTTCATGGCGGAGCATGCTCAGTTTGGCTCCCGTCCATGTAACAATAGCCAGTGAGAGGGCTCACACACACACACTCTGTATCTCTCTCTCTCTCTCTCTCTCTCTCTCTCTCTCTCTCTCTCTCTCTCTCTCTCTCTCTCTCTCTCTCTCTCTCTCTCTCTCTCTCTCACACGCACTTACTCACTCTGTCTCTCTCCTCCTCACACACTCTACTCCAGCTCGCAGTGGGAGTGAGACGGAGAGGAGAGGCTGCCTGCTGCGCTGCGGAGCTCATGACACACGCCGAACCAGCAGAAACACGCTCGCTCACAACAAAGGTGAGTACTCAGACCGGCAAAGGCGGATTATTCCAGCCGTTAGATTTCCTGCGATGAGGAGTTTCTAGCATCTGTAGCTTCTCTGCTGAAAGGAGCTGCAGAGTGGAGCGACCAGAGATGTGAGGAAGCATGTGCTCTGCTTTGTGAATGACAGGATAGCATGTTTCCCCTTTTTGAAAAATATATACAATATATATTTGTCCTTGTTCCAGCATGCTGCAACCTTTAAATGGATATGTTCATTTTTTATGAATGGCTGAAGCAGATTGAGAATTTATTCTGCTCAATCGGAGGTGTAGTAGTTGACAAAGCAGGGATCGCTCAATAATTCATGTAGCCTTGTGTGTAGGAAAGTCAGGGGATGACAGCAGGTGTAATGTGATGCTTTGCATGGACACAGAAAGCTGTTTGAGGACAGGGCAGCTCAGTTTTACAACCTCCTGTCTGATTATTCACATCATCACGCCACACAGGAAGAGTTTTATAGGCTGATCTTTGAACGCTCACCTCACATCAACGTCTCCTCCAGAAGAAATGGAGGACACATGGGTGGATATTGTTGTGGATTCTTTGTCATCTCTGGGAATGTTATATGATCTGCAGGTGTGGGGAATGTGAGGAGCTTCTCCTCTTGCTTCGCTGACCCTGACATTTTGTGTGTGCGAGTGTGTATCAGGGGAAGTCTCTGCGAAGGATATCTTCAGTATTATTGTGTAGTCTCGGCCCATTTCTCCACACACACACACACACAGACACACACACACAGACACACACACACACACACACACACACACACACACACACACACACACACACACACACACACACACACACACACACACACACACACATACAGTTACTAACTGCCTCCCACGAGATTAATTGTTGTGGCGGATAAATTCCTCCGCAGCCTGGTGTGTTTGTGCTGGTGTGTGTTCACAGAGCATCATCTGACCTGGTCTGTGGCCTCATATGTAAACTAGAGCTCTAACCAGTGATGGGTTATCAGGTTGGAATTAAAATATTATATTATTGACAATATTCTTTTTGTCAATTTTGTTATACTTGTGTCATGAGTTGTAAGTAGCCATATCAACCTTTTGATGTTTTACTATATTATCATTATTCCTCTGTTTACAATGCAACCTCCACTTACGTCACAGTAGGAGTCAAACTTATGTATTAATGAACAGTAATAGCTGATTACCAGCTGTGTGTTACACTATATTGGGTTTTAAATCTTTAAATACTTACTCATTAATAGTAATATGAATATTGTCATTATAATATTTGACACAATACATTTGCCAATAAAGCCAACCATGAGGTGGCGATCCAGATATTTTGGCCTCACTTTTGCCGAGTAACCATGTGACAAAAACCTGAAAAACTCACAGCCTTTTCAGGTTATATGCTCCTAAAGTTAGTTTTTACATTGCGTATTCATTACATTATTTATAAAAGGTAATGTACAATATGTTTATTAGTTTTCTTGTTGAAAACATCTGTCTACTGCAGTTTAAATTAGGCTTTGTCGTAAATCAAATCTATGAGCTCAAAGTTAATGTTACCCCTTTCACTTAAGTCATTCAATTTATTGTTAGATTAACATTACTTGGTGAGGTTTTTAATGCTCTGTCGTTGATGTTTGAATTGTTAATTTCCTTTCAATCATTTGACTGATTGTTTTGGCTCGTATATAAACGATTATCGGTTTGCTCCTTTCTGCCCCTAGTGGGTCAACACATGGAGGAATAGCACGGAAATTGAATCTGACGGGAAAATGGAAAAATAAGAGATGAGAGGATGGGACGCTGGAAACAGAAGAGGTACAGAAAATACATAGTTGTGGAGTGATGGATGGCAGACGGGGATAGAGAGAAGCACTCTTCACCCTGCGGGAAATTGGAAAATAAATCGAGTTGATGGAAGCAGGTTTGCATAGAGATATTGATGCTGGGCTGTGGGAGGCCAGAGGTTTGGACTCGAAGCTTAGGAAGTTCACGCAAGGTTAATCATCTCTTTACACACCAGTTAGGACGAGCTAAAGGCTTCCTGGGGGTTGTAATTAGTTATTTCCTTCTGCCATTGATACAAAGATACAGTCCACCATGGCTGGATGTCCATTTTGAGTCTAAGTAAATAGATCTTAAATGTATTCTTTGGAATATTTTAGTCAGAATGACGTAAAGGAGGTTTTTTTCTATCTCCATTTTCGTTAGATTGTGATCAAGATCATTCAAAAATCACCAAATGGATTCCCACGAAACTAAGTGGAAGGATGGGACATAACATAACATTTTGAGGCAGATCAGGTCAAAGGGGTAGATACAGGATTTATTTTATTCCTTTATTTAATTTTGCGAGGTTGGGCATTTTTATGACCTTTTCACTGACTTCCAGTCAGACCTTAGTGATAAGAGTCTGGCACATTAAGGGAACTAATATCTATGAGTGTGTGACATTTGGTTGGAATTTTGGCAGAGGATTTGTGTGCTCTACTATTTTAGCTTTAGTTTGTTTGTTTGTGAGCAGGATTACGCAAATACATTTTCCCCAACTTCCACAGGAGAAAGTTATGAATCTTGATGAAAAAATCTGGCATGTTAAGGGGACTCCTGTCTCTTCGGTGCAGAGTCAAATAAAAATCTGGATCTTTCAAATTTAAATGTGGTTTCTTCGGGGGACTGTCAGGCTTTTGCGGAATATGTGCTCTACTGAGTACCATTGTAGTTCCTCTGGCATCAAACAATCTAGAAAAAAAAGCAGTTGTTGTTGGAGTCTGTCCTGTGTGTGGGGCAGAATATTAAGTGGAACCCAGTTTGGTGCTGTCAAGTTAGATTTTTCAGAGCTCAGAGTGGTTTGATGGCTGCGGAGCCGACAGACGGTGTGTGAGTAATGTAACACTTCCACGATATGAGGGAAACCTTCTCTTCATGATTGTTTTTGTCTTCTTTCCCTTCCTCTTTTGCGGTAAACAGATTTTGGAGACAATGTGTGGTTGTAAATGTCAACAACAACAGGAGAATGTCTGTAGCATTTTGGGGGAGGGTATGGGACCTGGACAGAGTGTACAGTCCTTTAGGAATACTTTCCCCGGGGTCGACCCAAAACTCACTGGAGGGACTATATTTCCCATCTTGCCATGGAAATGCCTGGGATCCCCCAATAAGAGTTGAAAAGTGTTGCTAGGGAGAGTGATACCCTACTCGGCCGGCGACGTCAATGACCCTGGTCCGGTTAAGTGGAAGACGATGGATGGATGGATTAACTAGCAGCATTACACACACACACAAAGACATCACAGGGTTCATCCAGGCCTGGAGTGTTGACGCTTGTTAGCCAGGTCCCTGTAAACTGTGGAGACAGTCGATCAATGACCATCATTCCTCCTCATCTCCAAACCCAGCGCCCACCCATCCCCTCTCCTCTCTGTCACTTTCACTCCTCTCACGTCCTCTCTCTCTTGTCCTCTGTAAGTCATCACATCCCTGCAGATCTACCCTTTCTTCACTCTTATCTCTCCATCTGCCTGTCCCCCTTTTCCCTCAATGCTTCCCTGTCTTCCCTGTCTTCACTGTCAACTAAAAATCTCTCCTCTCCCCTCCTCTCTTCTCCTCTCCTCTCCTCTCCTCTCCTCTCCTCTCCTCTCCTCTCCTCTCCTCTCCTCTCCTCTCCTCTCCTCTCCTCTCCTCTCCTCTCCTCTCCTCTCCTCTCCTCTCCTCTCCTCTCCTCTCCTCTCCTCTCCTCTCCTCTCCTAAAACCTCTGAAGGAGAAAGAAGAAAGGGGATTCTCCTGCTTCCCCTGCTTTCTATAATTTCACTCCTTTCCTCCTCCTCGTCTTCTTCTCCCCCTCTCTTCAAAGAAGGGGTGAGTCATACGATGACATCCCGAATGCCTACGGCAGATACGGATCCCTGGTTGCAGGCGTCTCTAGGAGCCAGTCAGTCGATAACCAGGCCGTGATGCATCTCCTGTGGATCCTTGTTAGAGCCGACAATGAGCCGACAAGAAAATCTTTTTGGAAAACATTGACACGCCCTCAGCAAGGTCAAGGGGCAGCATTGATCCAGAGTAGGGAAGCGACTGAGAACACATGGCTGAGTTTAAGAGCAATTGCTTTGGAATTGGGGTAATTTTATAGCCATAAATTCTTCTTTTGGGACTATTTTGAAATTTCATCTTTAGAATCTAGCAGTTCTTATTTTGTATTCTTCAATCAAACAATTAATTCACTTATTAATCAAACCCATAAAATGATGCAAGGTCGTCTAGTGACTCCTGCAGAAGGTTTTTTATGGCTGGCGAGGGGCGTTATCTGTAACATTGAGTTATTTTAGTCTTTATTTCACAAGAATGTCTGATCTCATCTCCCTGTCACGTACACTCGGACGACACTGCCCATCATCTTCCTTCTGAAACCGTTGCGTGTTATATAAACTGCTCGGGTTCACTGGACTGTGTCTGGACAGAAACAAGTGGACAGTTGGGGGGTTGTTTGCTTGTGTCACAGGCGCTGTCAGTCAGATCTGATCAAAACACATCCACGCACAGGTTTTTAGTTTTTGGAGGATAATGAATGATAGCTTGAATGTTTGTTCCCAATCTCTGTCATGTGAAAACACGCCAGAAAGGGCTGCAAGCCGGAATCGAACCTGTGGCCGCTGCAGAGGACTTTAGCCTGTGGGCATTTTTTCAAAACTTTACCAATTTCCCAGGGAATAATTCATGGATCTCGATGAAGAATATCAGACGTGTTTAGGAGACTGATACTATGTGGACTTTGGTGCAGTTTGATTGAATTTAAGGAGACGTTTGGGTCTTAGTGCAGGTTTGCACTCTTGTTGCCTTTTGAGTCTTGAATATTTCATGTTATAAAGACGATGTGAAGTCTTCAGGGACTGTAAGCTTTTATTGGCAACATTTTAACCCAAGCACAGGTGACGTGTTGAGTCAAAAGGTTATGAAGAAAAGCTTAGAGGAGCTGTGTTTCCTGTGTCGGTTTATATACATTTATACGTATATTGTTTACAGCGTATTGACATTGGTGTTGGCTCTTATCACCAAAAGCTTTTGAATCTCGTTGCTTTTCCAAGTTGACGTCTTGGTCCGTGTCTGGCTCCTCTTTTTCATCTTGAGATATTTGTACTCTTCCCATTTTGCATCTGTCATGGGTTAGAAACGTCATCAACATGACCACTTGCTTGCGGTGAATTTTCTGGACATTCTCCACCTGTACTCTCACATGGGCTTGCTGGAGAATTTTCCAAACATTATGGAAAATATCCAGAGCAACTGACTCTGTCATTTGTGTTCTCGCGTACAGCCCCTCTGGAAAATATCTGTTTGGTGAGGTGCATGGAAGTGAGGGGAGACTCGTCAAGTCATCTGTCAGAGGTCTCTCATGAGAAGAGGCTCTTCCTTTTCCAGGAACATCGGAGCATCAATGAAACATGTTCCTCCTTTGTTCAAATAAAGCAGCTGAACAAAACAGCAGAATGTCTTTATTCTTAAAAGATATGTGCTTCAATGGCATACTTGAATGATTTCTCTCTTCTCCTCTCTCACTCCATCATCAATCCCATACTTCTCTTTTCTACCTCCACTCTCAACCCCTCTCTTTCTCCCTCTCTCCCTTCATTCCTGGTTATGAGAGTGACTCACGTAGCCATCTGCTGCCTAGCAAATCCTCTCCTGCCTTATTAGCCTCCTCTTGTTTATTAACGCCACTCTTAGGATGGCACTGATACCTTTATCTACCTCGTCTATCTCTTTCTCTGCTTATCCCTCTATCCAATCACCCAAAACTCAATCCTCCTCCTCCTCCTCCTCCTTCTCTTCCTCCTCTGCCATGTCAGACCTTTACCGTCTATTTTTCTTGCACTATACCTCACACCTGCGGCTGAATTCATCTCTGCAAGAGTTGCCTCCCTTCATTTCACCTCTTCCTTTTTCTCCCATGAGACAGATTGTAGGAATGAGGTCAGACACCGTGCGTGTGCGTGTGTGTGTGTGTGTGTGCGCGTGTGTGTGTGTGCGTGCGTGTAACTGCGTGTCCGTGTCTGAGCATATGGGTATGAATGTGAGCAGACTGTTGATTGTTGATGTAGGTGTTGCTGAGGTCATTATGATATCCTGCAGAAATGACAACAGACACAGGAAAACACCCCAGGGATATGTGTGTGTGTGTGTGTGTGTGTGTGTGTCTGTGTGTGTGTATGTTACACATAGACTTTCGTTGAACCCGACTACTGCCTTATTGCATGTTTATGGCAACCGTATCTGACTCGATAGTTGTTGTTGTTTGTGTGTTTTTGCTCTACACTGTGGCGTTGGTACTAACACTGGATGTAATTAGAGCTGGATACACAGCAGTGTGCACAGCCTCAACAGTTTGGTCTGTTTTGGCTGACGTCTTTTCCTGGCTCATATTGTTTTCATGGGAAATGTGAGAAGAGGGAAATTAAACTGTGGTCTTTTTATAGAGCTGTGGTCTATAAAAAGGCAACTGCGTGTCGACACAAGGCCAAAAGAAGACGAAAGTCAATATCCATGTAACTTTACAATTTCAAACAAGTGCTTTTCATTTTATTGTACATAAATAGGGAAGGTTTGACGACAGGTTGTAGTGTCTATGGGGCATTTCCATGTTTTTATTCTAACAAAGAAACACAGAGAAGACACTACAAGGCACTACAATCTGGATGGAGGAGACATATAATGCTGATATTCAGGTTCATAATTTTAACTGGTGTTATTACTTGAAAAAGTTCACATCCTATAATGTTGAGAAAACTGACTTTTTGCATACTGTCCACTGCTGCAGCTTCTCTTCAATCAACCAAAATTGATTGAAACCGACATTTATAACCTCTAACCGACTTCCTCTTGCTCATGTAGGTTAATTTGGTTCATGCTTTGCCCAATGTATGCATTCAAAAACTCTGTGCTGGATTACTCTGCCACATGTCCTCCCTCCTCACTCCCCCGCAGACCTGCCCTCACTCTACTCCCTTACAATAAACAACAACATTAATCAGAAGTTATTAGGACATGGACCGTCACAGCCAGGACATCAGGGCTAAAGTGACCAGAACAACCCCGATTCATGATCCGACACAATTGGTTAATATCTAAATAAGTGTGTGAAGAGCAAAAGGGACCAACACACAAACACACACTCCTGCAGACAGGAGAGAAGATTATGATGCAACACTGTCTTTTAACTACATTATTGCAAAAGAGTTGACACTCTGTTTATCCATGGACACATAAATATGAATTCAGCAGATCATTATAAAGATCAGTTGTAAGTGTGCATAAAAACCTAAGAAGTTAACTCTGACTCCCGTGTTGCATTTCTTTCAAACCATCCAATTACAGGGCATAATATTTGGCAAGGCTTCTCACAAATGACGATTATACTTCAGATAAATCTGATTAAACATTTTTGCTCAAATACTTCCTTCATCTTCGTTGCAACATTGACCGATGCCCTTGGGTACTGTGGTATTTATAGTATGTAGTATATCTCAGAGAGGATTTGTAAGAATAAAGCTTCATGGTCATAACATAACCCTATTATATTGGGAAGTTATCCAGTAGAATCCTGTGTGTCCATTTCAAAGAACACATTGAAGAAAACGCAACAAGAGGACGAAGGACTGGTTCATGTAAAGAGTGGAAGGATAAAAACAACAGTGACAGTTTTGTGGAGCCTCTGTTGTTGTTAAGTCTTGTTTACGTCCCGCTGTGAATCCGAGAGAAGTTTCAAAGCGTTCTGAGACAAAGAATATAGAGGATGTTCTTTTGATTTGAAACTGTGCATTAGAGTGCTCAGCCTCAGGGGATTGGCCCTTTCCTGAAAAACACAAACTCGTTATTTCTCTGTGTCTCTTGAATTCCAGGAGTGTGCGTTTCTTCCAGTATTACACAAAGCTAAATTACCCACTGTTCCTTCTATATGTTTGTCTTTATATCTCTCTCTCTGACGGCTTTTATCTGGAATGAGACTCATTCGGTCATTCGTCATGCAAATAGAGGGAAAGATACTGTGTGTGTGTGTGTGTGTGTGTGTGCGTGCGTGTGTGTGTGTGTGTCTGTGTGTGCGTGTTTGTGGAGCCTTTATCTACATGTCGCTATGAAAGCTCGGTCTGTGTAGCCATGGTTATGGATCCATATCCCTCCATCAGTCGATAGGAGAGGCAGGCTGTGGTGTGACAGAAAGCCACTCTGCTGATTGGTTGAAAAACACACACACACACACAGTTATTTAGATTATTCCTATTTTTGTCGTGGCTTGTTTTCCTCTGTGATCACTTGGTAATTACACGGGGTGTTGATTCATCTATTAAACATGAACAACTGACATGCAGACGTCGATTACATCTAATATTGACCAGAAATTGTGTGTGTGTTTGTGTGAGTGCATAGCCGTTTTTGTATTAATCATTGTTTTGTGTTAATACAAATCCTAAATGGTGGTGTAAATACTAAAAGCAGTAGTGTAATGATTGTTTTTGTTATTAATTAGTTAATAGTCATTATCATCAGCGTTATGTTTAATCTCTTGGTTTGTAGAATGTCTTTAATTTGCCTGTTTTATTTAAACAACAGTACAACAGACAGAAGTTATAAGAGCCTGTACGATTCATTGTTGTGCGCATCAAAATCCACCGAAAACATGTTAATTTAGGTTTAATTTCGTAATTCAGGTTCTAAACACTTGTTTATATTTTTGTAGTTATTTAAAATAAAGTCTAGGTTCAACTGTAAAATATCAAACCTTAATTACACTTCTTTATCGATGAGGTTTGGTAACGACCTCTTAGGAATCATCGACAATTCTTGAATATGTACATTGGCTAATATTGAAAATGTTTTACTCTTAAAATTGCATCCGCCCCCAAAGTCCATGTTAGTCCGGCTGGAGAAGAAACTCAGTCTAACATTTTTTAGAACAAACCTGAAGATTCTGCTCTTTCTTGTCTTTTGAAATATAACATAAAGGATTATTTCAAACACTCCACCTTGGGAAAAAGGAGCTAAAGACCAAACAAACAATTAATCCAATAAACCTGATGACTATTACATTTGAAATAACAACCTGATCAAACACCATAACTCTCAAAGGAGCATCAGACTCTCGTTGTGTCACTTCACAGCGTCTGTCACTTTATCTCCATTGCAAGGCCTCATTTCATACGATAGCTGCGGTCGTCATTTGCATGAATTGGCTCCTTTTGAACTGCCGCTCCTCAGCGGAGACGACTCCCTCTTTTGTCCTCGTTGAATATGTGCCGATCTGCTCATGGAAAAACCTCATGCAAAGGCAGAAGCTGGGTGTTTGCTCCCAGGTCATCGGCTGCCTGTGTAATTCATCTGCAACATGTCCACCTCCCGGCACATGAAATATGAATGAGATCCACAGAGAAGGAAACAACAGAGCAGGTGGATTTTACATTACATTCAACCGTTGTTGTGGATTCTCTGTTTTTATTAAATAGAATTGCGTAAAATCAAAGTTATTGATGATTTGTCTATAAACATAAATCACGGCCATTAACGCCTCACTTACAACAAGTACTGTATATAAACAGGGACAACATGACTAATGATTTGAGGCTATAAAAACAGGGTGAAACATTCTGATTGTCAGCTGAGACTAACTCAAGATTTATCGAGTGTGTGTCTTGTATATTTTCTTCGTCCAATAATGTCTATGTTATAGACCCAGATTTAGCTAGTTTGCACATAAGCAATCTAAATCTAAAAAACTGAGGTTAGAGGACTGATCTTAAGATTTGATTACCAATCCAACAATGAACTAACAACCCAACATGTGAATATTTCAGGGTGAGCTTGTCACTGAGTTTGAGACAGGATACCCGGCCCGACCCTTCAGGACCCGTTAGCACCCAATAAGTCGGGCTGCGTTTGGACAAAGAACTTTGAAATGATGGTCAAGTTTGGCTGGAGTATATATTTGTCTTTTAACACAACACATTCTTGTAATTGTTTCTGACACAAAAAAACAGATGCCTGTTGGATTCGGGTCAGGCTTGTCTAATTTTCTTTTGGCTCCGTTGGGTTTGGGCAGAAAGCGGAACTCTCATTCAGCAAGTGTCTAAAAATGTCAGGGGGCTGTGTTAGATGCCTGATGTTTCATGTACAAGAGAAACTGAAACATGATCCAGGAAATTCAGTCGACGCCTGAATTCATTTTCCAAGGATGCTTCAACAAAAAGAGAATTTTATTTTTAACTCCTCCTTTTCAAAATCGGTTTCAGATCCCTGCAGAGTCGAGCCCTCGGCTGCTGTAGTGAAGCATCTCTACTGTACAACTCTATTCACCCCCGGAGACTTGTAGTCCATACACATACACAGCCATTCTGCCTAATTAACTGCACTCTTCAACACTTTGATCCTGCTCGTGCTCAGTGTCTCGCAGCCCCCCCACCCACTCCCGCACCTCCCCTCCCTCTGATGAGCCTGCTAGTGAAGGTGTTGCTGACAGTGCCCCCGGGTGGTGCCTCATTAACCCACATTTCGGTGGCTGATGGGGTGTGGGAGGGTTTTGTGTGTGTGTGTGTGTGTGTGTGTGTGTGTGTGTGTGTGTGTGTGTGTGTGTGTGTGTGTGTGTGTGTGTGTGTGTGTGTGTGTGTGTGTGTGTGTGTGTGTGTGTGTGTGTGTGTGTGTGTGTGTGTGTGTGTGTGTGTGTGTGTGTGTGTGTGTGTGTGTGTGTGTGCGCGCGCGTGTGTGCTTATAGGGGGAAAATGGAAAAAATGCCTTTGAGAAAACTCCTAGGCATCTGTTGATGCTGGAAGATGTTTTTTTCGATTTTACAACCTCTTATCCAAATCGGATGCTCTATTCATTTATGGGTGGAAGTTGCACTTAAAAAGGTAAAAGCATCAATTCTGAACTCATGAATTTGAGCTTTGTTAAGTGTGGAAAAGCTGTAAGAGGCATTTACATGTTTCATTAAATTATAGTAGGTGTGTGATTGTTTCTACCTCGTTCTTCTCTTTTTGGTTCTATTCTGGATTCATAAACCTGTTTCTCAGTTAAAAATGACCAGTTTCTTATATATATACTGTTGTCATTGTTACCTGACATAGCTGGAAGCAGGTTGTGTTGGCCTCTTTGTGTGTGTGTGTGTATGTGTGTGTGTGTGTGTGTGTGTCTATTTTTACTTAACTTCTTGGGAATATTACTTTGGAGGGTATCTCCAAATGATTAACTTTTTGAAGCTGATTGGTTAAAGGTTGAATGTCAAAAAATAAATAAATAATAAATGAAAAATATATTCAGGAAACAATATATTGTGCTGCAATTGGTTTCATTCTAAAAATAAAATGCGTTTTTTGGCGGTTTCTCTGTATCCTATAGAACTATTTAAATACTAAGAACAATGCACCATGTGTTCTACAACACCCATGATGCAGCTGCTCAGCCAACAGTTCATTCGAGATTTGAGTTTCGCTGGTGGCAACTCATGTGGCTTCTACTGATGAGCTCATTTTTAATCAACTCCAGTTTTTACTTTTTCATCAACCTGTTGTCTTCAGCTCGATCTCCTGGCTCGAGGCGGTTTATTCTCACAGCTCCCTCTGAAGCAGTGCTCCCTGTGAACAGATGTTCAGGTGCAAAACGAGTTCCCCTTGAAATTACATTTTTTTTGTGTGTCCTCACATCCACTTATTCGATTTGAGCTTGATTGTTGTGCAAAATCTTGGTTTGCTACTCTTGGGGACCATCATTTATATCGTTGAAGAACATTTATTTTTCTATAGAAGCCCCTGATCTTTAAAAAACTGATTCAGATCTCAAAACAGACCCACTTGTCTTCTCCTTATCCCCATCCCTCCTTCCCTGCTTAGCCATCCCCCTCATCCCTTTTTAGAGTTTTTCAAACATTTTATATGTTTGTCCAAGTGACAGTGAAGACAGACAGGTTTTTGTGCTGAATCATTGAGGTGACAAGGAATCAAACCTTGAGCTCACTGCTCAGGGCATTTAGGTCCATCTGGTCCGCATCCTATAACCACTACGGTATCTGGTCACTCCCCTCCTCACCTTCTTAATCTTATCTCAGCTATTTAGTAAACTAATCCTTCTAGAAGCAGTTAATGTGCAGCCTCCACTGATCCTCTGCGGCTCTAACCTCTCCGCCCTCCTCCGTCTATCCTTCTTCTGACGGGAGATGAAGAGGCACTTCACTTCATTTGGATCCTAGTCTCTTGTTACCTGTTTGGACCCTGTGCAACCCTCCCCTTCCCTGTGTGTGCTTCAGCAGCAGAGTATCACAACAAGATGTCAGAAACCCTGCTCATATGCAGGAATCTATAATCATAATGGAGTCAGGTCTTCTTGTGTAAGACGCTGCAGATAAACATCTCGATCGATAGACTTGACACGGAGCCCAGATTGAGCCCTGAGGAAGTAGAAAGACTTTCACAGACATAAGGATGCAAACTGCTGGATTAGCAGATGACAGACGCACAGAGAGACAGACAAACACGACTGTCATGGCAGCAATGTTTTTCCAGGCAAAGATTTGGATGCATTGAATATATTTTTTGTCCAAATCTGACATGTAGGATGTCAGGGAAGAGACCGTTGAATATGTTCGTGAGGAGAGTCACAGATCACATATTGAGGAGGCAATTCTCAAAAATCAATGGTAACAACCCCACTGATTTGTCTAAATATGTCCAAGTACACTGCGTCTTTGCTATTTGCAGTCTTTGAAGCTCTTCTGGTATCTGTGTGTTTAGCCATATTTTGCCAAAACTACTACGAGTCCCAAAGTGCTGCAGAGAGGCAGCGAAAATGTGGATTTTGCTGCTTGTTGTCTGCAAAGTGTCTCTGATCCAAATAAGACAACTGGATTTAAGCTGACAGACTCCACAGGAGCAAACAAACTGTTTCTCTAATTCAGTAGTATTCTGTCACTCAGTAGCGTGCATATCTTTCTCACTAGTGATGAAACCTTTTACTGACGGCAGACACTAAATTTGCAAATCCATCAGGAGCGACAGTCGGAGAGCACATACCTCCGCCAAGGCCAACAGATGAACCCACATTTAAATTCACTAGATCTGGATTTTTGTTTAGATCTGCACAAATTTTGGGGGGGATTTTTGTTTAGATCTGCACCTAACTCACACATCAATCCCCTAAATATGCCAGATTCAAGATTATTAAATCAACAAACATGTCAAAGATCTTTCCCTATCTCACAATAGAACTTTAAAAAACATCCTGGATCTGCCCCCTGATACAGAGCCACACTAAAATTTAAGGGTTTCTTCCTTGACCCAAACCACATCCTTCCGCCGAGCTTAGCGGAAATCCGTCCAGCAGTTTTAACGTAATCTTGCTACAAACAAATAATCCAAAATATGTCCCATCATCAGCTAAAAGTTATTCAAATGGAGTCTTGTGATATTTTAATACAGGCAGCGATAGCCCAGGCTGCATTTTGCATTTGCAGTTAACTTTGACTTCATGTCTCCTGAGCTGTTTGCTCTTACTTCACCTGAATGCCTCAGGTTTACACCCTCTGCTCCCACCGCCTCACTGTAAGTCACTGTTGTTGCAGGCGCTCGTTACTGAGGTTCCAGGGGCTCGTGAAACCAGTCGGCTGTAGTTTAGTGTCCGCTGGTGGCTGGCGACTTCAGACTCATAAAAGGGAAATATCTCAGCATCCGGTGAGGCTCTAGCCGCGTTTGAGTCCGGACTGCACGCCAGCACACAGCGTGAGGACAGAAGTCTGACATCTTCGGCCACACGCTGAGTGGCAAACGCAGCGTGTCTGTGCTCTCAAGCACATGCACACTCCCTCATGTTTAAGATTCTTTTCATTTGACTTGACCTCAAATACAGTAAAACAAATCGAATGTGTTTTTGCACAGGGTTTTATGTATTAATATATTAATTTACTCCTCCTCTGCAACAGCTTTGCACTGCCTGATTCAGTGGTTCGCTGATTATCTCTGCCAAGGAGGTTTTGATTGCACCCCTGTTGGTTGGTTGGTTGGTTTTTTGTTTGTTTTTCTGCCAATAACGCAAAAACTGCTGAATTAATTTCCATGAAACTTGATAGAAGGATGGGACATGGGTCTGGAAAGTGGGTTACATTTTGGTGCCGATTCACACTCTGTTGCAGATCCAGAAAAACATTTTGTCATTTTCTTTCACATTGTGATACGTTTTTGATATCTTCACTAATTTTCCCAGGGTATCATTCGTGGACCTTCAGGGAACTGATATCTACTTAGTGTGGATCCAAATATAAATCTGGATGTAGTGGATTTAAATGTGCTCTCATAGATCTCAGAGTTCATATGAATTCAGTAGAGGATCAATCACCAAACAAACTTGGATTGGCCAGAATTCCAGGGACTGTTGGGCCATGGCAGAGGAACTGAGGCCGTTCTAGTGAAAAAATGAAGTGTAGAAAAAAACAAAAACAACAAACTCTAGAAGTTGACTTCTTTACTACCACACAGCACCCAGTCAAAACTGTGTCTGTCCACAATTAAACCTGCATGCTCAGATTTAGCCATTCAGGAGATGATTTATCATGACTTCAGGTGAGTGTGGCTACAGGATCAACACATGCAGTTATTTGACTTGATGTGTGTTGATGTCGTCTCGGTTTGTCTGTGCACAGTTTCCTCTCCAGTTGTGGCCTCACAGTCAGTGAGATCTATCACACTCCTGTTGTTTCTTCCAGCTGTGCTAACATTAGCTTGTCTTTCATTCACACAGAGCATTGGACAGACCTCCGACTTGCGATGAGAGCTTTTGCAGAGTTTCCTGTTGCGAATCCAAATTTTTTTTTTCTGCAAGTAAATGAATGACATATTTTTTGCAGTTTCATTTACACCAAGTTACAAGGTCAGGCAAAGCAGTCTTGTAATATATCAACTTATAAAAAAATGTACTGCTTAGATTTTGTTGACTCTGTGTCAGAGAGGAATTTATTCCTCGGGTTATTGGATCCTGTGCAGTTTGTGATGTTGTAAGGAAAACCATAGAGGCCTTAAGGAAAACTATTGTAGTGACTATTAAAAAAAAAACAGAACAGCACAATACTTTTTCTGTATATATATTATATATAAATGTGTGGTTGTTCCCTGCACTGCACAATGGTTTATTCAAACTTGTGGCTGCATTATTTTGACCTCTTTTTATATATTTGTGTATATCTCATGCACATACACACAAACCACAGCTGCACCAGAAGGAGGTGTGAGTCGGCATGTCTGTAAGGAACAGAGTAAGTGTCAAAAACCACATTATAATCACTTCATATGGTTTAAAAGGCAATCAGTCTGCAACACACACACTCACACGATATCTCTCTCTCACACACACACTCACACACTCTCTTACACTCCTGTATAGTTTAAGAAGTTGTGAGGTGGTTAAGAGGAGCGGGTGGATGAAACGGAACAGAGCGGCGGGGAGCCGGCTCAGTGATTTAAACGCTCTCTGGATAAAAAGAGGGAAAAATAAAATAAATAAATGGGTCACTTCAGTCAGCGCTGATGGCCAGTTTCTCATTCCCTCTGTGAAAAGCCAATCAGTTCCAGTGGGATAGTCAGTGAGGTTACTCAGCAGGTGAGAGGAGGCCGTGGAAGAAATAGTCTCTGTGTGAGAATAGAGAACTGAGCTTAAAATCTGTTTTAATTCAACAGATTTTGAGACAACAAAAAAAAGCGGGGCTTGAAATGATGGAGGGAGGGAGAGAGGGAGGGATCCTCTCGTCTTTTGTCAGTCATGCAGCTCTCCTGGGTCGCAGGGCTTCATCTCTCAGTGACAGCCACTTGTCAAAGCTTTGGGATGATGCAGCCACAGCAATCTCCATCCCTGGGGGGGGGGGGGGGGGTTGCTAACGTCAGGAATCACGTGACCTCGGCTTTGAAATGACAACATTTGGTTGCCGTTCTCATCGTGTGGCTGGAAGATGCTGAGCTGGAGGATGCAGACGATGAGGGGAGGGTTCTTTATGTTGTTGTCTTCTGTGTGAGCTGATTATTTGCTGTTGCTGCGGAGCGGAGAGTTTCCCTGTGTGAGCTGCGTCTCTGAGCGCTTGTTCTCATGCACAGTTGAGTCTTTTGTTTCAGCCCTGTTGGCCTACATTACATTACATTACATTCATGTCTGCTGTGTAGGTATGTGTGGAATTTGCGTCATTTATCCTTTATTGGTTTATTCTCTATTTGATTCTCTGGAAAGATTTAAAGTCTACATTTTAAAGCACAGCTTATGGTTGAGTGTAGGATCTTAGGGTCAGTGTACCCAGAGTGTGTATCTTACTTTGAAAAGTTTAAAGGAAAATATTTGTCCTTAAAGAATTTACTGCAGCAGCTCTTCGTTGATATAATGGTTGTTCGTTTAAATTGAATCTTTCTCAAGATATAATTTTTGTATGTTGAACCATTTATTTGGCAGAGATCAATATTTATTAATTAAATTATTAATGTATTTCTGTTTTTCTTATTTGTACAGCATATATCATGAATGGCAAAGAAAGTGATATATTTTTTTGATTTAATTTGATAAGAATTTTTTAATTAATGCATTTTTACATTGTGAATATATCATTATTTTATTGATCATTTGAATAGATAATTTGTTTTGGCTTTTATCCAACATTGATTATGTTTAATTTGATATATCTTGAATTTATACTTTAATTTGTTTCAAATTAACAAGGACAAATGATAATTTAATTTACACAGTTTACAGTTCTTATGCTCCAGGGCTCCACTGGTATTTTTTCCTTTCTTACTTAAATCTGTTGATGAAATATCACGTTTGGGTTTTTTAATGGAAATCTATGTCTTTGCTTGGAAATATAACAAACAACATTGATTCTCACGCTGTTTTCCAGGAACTCAAGTAACCTACGACTGCTTCAACACACACACACACACAAACACACACACTCAAACACATAAACACACAAACACACACACACACACACACACACACACACACACACACACACACACACACACACACACACACGCACACACACACGCACACACTGTGTACAAACTCTTGGCTGGATGTACGTGTAATCTCTTACGCTCTCCTGACAGAGAAACACTAATTATGTAATTGACTCAGCGGCTAATTCAATCTGTGAAAGGAGGACACGGTTTGTTTTACAGTATCAGGATACGTCTGCTATTCAAGCCTCAAGTCTCTGTTTCTAAAGCAGTGTTTGAAAAAAATCCTCTTCAGCGTCGACGTTTATTATTGTGTTTAAAAAATGCCCCTCATTGATCGATGTGCTTTTGTTCTTCTGTTTCTCTGTCTGTGCTCGTAGCTCCGGGCCTCGTCTGTCTGGCTCAGTGGAAGCTCGAGACACTTTGGGATCCAAGCCAGTGACCTGTAGGAAGAGAGAGGCAGAGTGAAGGCTTGATTAAAATGGGGTAAGTTTAGAAGATCAGACGGCACCATGCCAGCAGCTGCAGGAACTTCTGGCTGCAACAGGAGAAGTCGTTCCAAAACTTGATCCCTGCAACGCGATGCTGGCTGTTAGGTAACCTCTGCCCAGCCGGAGAGGAGGCGAGCTGAGCCCAGAGCAAAATACAGATACTGACTCACGTACGACTTACATGTGCGCACGCAGGTAGAGAGACACGGTTACAGGATGCACGCACAGGTTGAGTCATCCCAACAACAGAACCACAAACTCAAATATCAGAATGGTAATTTTTATAATTTGCTTTACAGCGTCTCCACATAGGCTGTCAATAAAGATGGATGACAAGACAGCCCCCCAAGTGAAGCCACATCATCTTGATCGCCCTCTGGTGGCAGTGTGTAGTACAGGTCATAAACCCAGCATCCAATCCAAAATATTTTATTTTTTATTTTTAGTAACAATAGGAAGTGGAGATGCTTCCTCCATCTTAATTTATAGACGTGTACGCCACTGATTCTAGACTGTAATATGTAAATAAAGATGGACTAAGCGTCTCCACTTCCTCCAATTGTACAAGAACAATACCAACATATCTTAGATGTGGGTGCTGCCATCTTGCGCTGACAACTTCATTAGGAGTCTGCGCAGTAGTGGTTGTGGTGTGGAGCTGTGGTTTCAAGATCTCTCCAATACACGTGTTCAAAAGTTACAGAAGAAATATCTAAAATGACAGAAACCATCTTTTGAATTTATTTGACTGTTTTATTAGTCAGTTTGGCCCATGTCCCATCCACTGACATGGAGGAGGCAGGGTTTATGGCCAAAACTGCAGCCAGTCACCAGGAGGTGATCCAGATCTTCTGACTGCGCTCTTTGGGAGCCGTCATGTCATCCATGTTTATATTCAGTCTCTGTTCTAGACCATTTTAGCTCGGGGACCCTTCAAATAAAGAACATTTGTGACACCTCCACCTCCTATACATCTCAAGTAGTGAAGATCTCATCTGAATAAATTTGCTGGATACAAAATGTCATCATGTTGGTTCTAAAATAATTTGTTTATTGAAGTGCTCTTGAATTTCTCTGAGTGAAAACTAAACTGGTCTAATTAGAAATCTAGAATGGGACAAGGGTTAATTCATATGGTTTTAAAGTGGCTGACACATAATTATCTGGATTTTGAGCAGCACAATCTTGAAATATGATGCTTCACTGCACTTGAATCAGAAAAAAATCAAGTTGACATTGATTTAAACTTTGAAGATGTGAATATCTTATCTCTGGTACCCTTTAGCTGTTTTTAAAAATGCTGTAAAGCCATTGGATATTCCTAAAACGATGGGTATTAATCTGCTGCTGCTGCTCTAACACCCTGCACTCTGCTGGTTTCCACCAGATTTCACAGTCTGGCAGCAGAGATTTGCTCCAGTTCAGTCATAAGAGCATTAGTGAGGTCCAGCTCTGATCAGACCCGTCTCTCAGTTCCAGTTTACCCGACATGTGTCGAATCGGGTTGAGGTCAGGGCTCCGTGCAGACCAGTCAACGTCTTTAATATCAAGAAAAGGATTTCTTTATGGATTTGACTTTGTGCACGTGGAGATTTAAAGCACAGAAAATTCAAAACAGCAAAAAGAGACGCAGAACAAAAGGACACAAAACAGAGGTGTCCACATACTTTTGGCCATGTGCTTTGAACTGTAAGCCAGGGCTCAATAATACACAACGGGACTCGTTAAGCTGGAGATTTTGTCAGTGCGTTTAATAATGCACACACTCCGCCAATGAATCTCATCACATAAAAGATTAATTTCTTCATTTTGATTCGGCCCTCTTCACGCACTCGGCCGTTATATTTAGAGAAACCAGCCGCTGTGCATGCTGGGACATGCTGGCTGATTTACTGTGCTACTCGGAGGGGATGAGTTATTCCACAGTCAGCTCCAGTGTCAGCGAGAGCGGAGAGAGCGCGGACCTCCAGCGAGCCGTTATACTGGCAGTAATTCAAGGGAGAGAGGCAGTTAGAGAGAGAGAGTCACAGGCGTGCTGAGCGGCCTGCTGCTCGCTGTTCAGACACACCCTCACGCTAATTAAAGCCAAACACCACATATCAGCACTTTTCCTGCAATCCAAACTGTGCACACGCATGTGTTTGTATCTCCCAGACACAATAACAGGAAAACCAGCGAGAGAGACCAGCGCCCCGATGCACTGGCACTTTAATGTGCTGCAAACAAAAATAGATGCAGGTCGAACTGAGCATGAAAACAAGAACTAAAAGAAAAAGGCAAATTTATAGCCATTAATTACTCAGGCACGATAACGGTTGTGTGTGGAGTTTGCATGTTCTCCATGTTTCTCCCGGGTACTTACAATTTCCTCCAACAGTCGAAAAACATGCAGATCATGTTATTTGGAGACTTTAATTCAGAGGTTCTCAATTACTTTCAGTCAAGGAGCCCTTACAATAATATTATTCCAGGGACCCCCACATTTATGTCCCCTGAATAAAATTGACACACCCTACTTAGTGATATGTAAGAACAACACAAGATAAATCTTATGAAGATATGAGACATGTATTAAAAATATTTTAACCATATTAATCAATGAATGTGGAAACTTTTAGTGGACCCCCCTAATAGGCCATAGACCCCCCAGGGCCCCTCGGCTACTAACTTTTTTTTTATCTTTACCAAAGAGCTTGGTCTTTGAGTTTGAGAGCAGGACTTATCGATTTCACCTTCAGATCAAAACCCTGCGCTCACACTCAAATAAGGCCCATCTTAGATTTGCTCTGCTTGTGCTCTGCTTGTGCTCTTTCACTCAGATTTTTTGCTTTTCGGACAGATTACCTGTGCTCCTGCTCCAGATTCAGTTTCAGCTCTTCTTCTGCAACAAAATATCTGAGTGCAAGTGCACCGTTTGAGATCAAGCAGATTTTTGTACAAGCAGAGACTACTTGAGTGTGAGCACAGGGTTTTGAGTGAAAGCATTACAAAATCTGAATGTGAAATCCTGATCTCAAACTGAAAGACCACACATCTGAGTAATAAAAAATAACAACCCCCATATGAGACCCCGTATTTGAGAACATTACTCTAATTTGCCAGGGGATAATATGAGTATGAATGGTTTGTCTTGATGTGTTGACCCTATGTCACATTGTGTGACCTGTCCAGGGTGGACCCCGCCTCCCACCTAATGTTGGCTGGGATTGGGTTCAGCGCCCCTGTGACCCTCAAAGGATAAGCGGTGTAGATAATAGATGGATGGAGGGATGGATTATTAATGGTTATAAACTGACCTTAGAGGGTTTTCATGAGCAGGGAGATAATAAAAGGAAAAAAGGAGTAAGTGATAAAATGATATAAATCTGTCAACTATCAGATATTTCTCCTCACTGTCTTTTAACCACGTTGTCACTCTTTTCATATTTCATATAAGATGCTGAGGAGGAATGTTGCAACGCTGCTCTGTTCCACTGTTGCTCTTGTAGCCTTGCTAGTGACGTCGATCTGTGGATGACCCTGACAGTCATATTGTGCAGACTCTTATTCTCAGAGGATAAATACTACCGACCTTGGCCATGCCCTGACTTTTCATTGAGCATCCCAATGACATTCACATTTATGTTTTTCTATTTTTATTGAAATGTTTCAACAATCTTTGAAAAAACTGCCGTGGAATTTGGTTCCTATGACCAAATACACAACAAACACTGGTAGTGATGTGGTAAAAGCCCATTAGTGTGTGGATGAATGGATTTATCAATACAAACTCAGTACACTGCAGTTTACAGTTATTTTACTGAAACAAGAGGGAATTTCAAGTTTTCAGGGGCGGATTCACATTGTGTGCACTGGTGAATGGAGTCAAAGTAAATAACTGCATTGTATGTGTGTGGATAATGAAGGAACAGTGGAGCAATTGTCATTGGTGAAGATTAGTGATGCTTGTACAATAGAGTATTTGGACAGTGGAGCTCTTTATGTCTCTATGGCGACACAGACAATACTCAAAATTTGTGATTGGAGACAATTCATTGTTTGATATCTTGCGAATGCCTACAGGGAATTTCTTCAAAATAGTTTTAAATGTTCAGTTTGACTATAAGATTCATTATTTAGATTTTGCTAGTCTAAGGTAAAATGCGAAGGTCACTGTGTATTCACAAACCCTTTTTTGCCTTGTAAATGCGATATGTCAGGAACATCTCCAGGTAATCATTTCACATTCATTCGGACTCACTGATGAATGGATTTGATTCTGGTAGGTCAAAGGTCAAGGTCACTGTGGCCTCACAAAACATGTTTGGACTCTTCAACATGATATCTCAAGTTTGCCTTTAGAAAATGCCTTCAAATTTTGACCACTTGGACTGATTAACTAACTTTATTTCAGTGGTCAAAGGTTGAAAGTCATAGAAGAAAAGTGTTAATTCTAGTTTGGGCTTTTTGTCGACAATGAAAATAAATGTTCTTGAAAATGAAGAAATACTATAGTTCCTATGAATGAGATACCACTGACACCCACTGAGTTTGAGTCGTTAGCGCTGAAAGGATTCATTTTTAGAGCGACAGATTAATGTCCTTGTATTTTGTATGTTTTTGCTTTGTTTTGAAACACGATTCATTTAATTAACGGCCAACAAAAGCATTTGGATGAAAGGCGCCTGTGCTTGTTATGGCGGATACTGATTAACTGCGATCTCGGCGTCGCTTACCTCCAGCATGTGAGGAATGGAGATTTATCCATTATTGCAAAGCTGCAGAGAGAGAGAGAAAGAGAGAGGCGCGGCGGCCTGTTCGTGCTCCGGCATTAGGGAGCGTTTGAGTCTAAAGATGATTTGGCTTTTATTATTCACCTAATGCGTCGGGGATGAGCCCTGTTTCATAATCACAGTCATAATCACAAGCCTGCGAAGCCAACTGTGATGCAGACAAAATATAAGATACGGATGATGTGTGTGTGGGTCGAGCAGCCGACATGTGATTTGTACTCATTATAGCGGCGACGCACCTTGTCCCGTCTCGCTCTCTTCTTCTAGCAAATCTACAGCTGCTGTCTGATTAATCAGGAAGAGAGAGCCGAGCCAGCCGCCAGCGAGCAGCCGAGCAGTTATCTTCATTACCGTGCCCTCAGCTTACTGCTTTCTCTTAGCGTCACACTCATTTCCTCTTTCTGTGTGTCATCTTCGTCTCCCCTACCAGCTCTCCATCCTTTTTTTTTTTTATTATTCTTCCTCCTGCCACTGTCTGTCTCTGTATCTGCTTCTCAATCTCATGTTTTAATAGCCTGACAAGCAGGGCAATAATCTCTCTATTATTATTCTTGCTGCGGAGAAAGAAAAAATGAAAAGGAGCCTGAGGGGGAAGACAGGAAGCCATTTATATAAAAATGAATGTAATTATTCTGGTAAAGGAAGCGGGCTTCACAGACAGTGAAGCTGTGTCATGTTGCTGAAGTTACTGTGTAAAGTCTGACCTGTGGATTCAGAGATGTATACCTACATAAAGTTAGGTTTAACAATGAGCATTTAACAGTTTCTACTGAAAAAAAAGGGTAATGTGGTATTTATGAAATTAATACCACCCAGAAAATTCAGTTTGATATTGATCCGCATGCTGATATGTCAAATACACAAAACTATGGTGTTTGATGGAGCACATACCTCATACAAGACTGAACGATTTTCCACATGATTGTCAAAAAAAACGTCTTATAACATAAGGGATTTACATAACGAGTAACAAGTTTGTAATCCTGCTAACAAATAAATCCAAAAATCAAACCAACAAACAAACAATTCCTTGGCCAAGTATTATATTCTCATGAAGCACTTTGTAAGAATGTCGAGTTTTTTAATCACAATTTGCTTAAAACTATTAATTTAGCTCTTAGAAATTGATTTGGTAAATAATGTAATCATTGTATCAACCGCAATATGGCAGAATTTGATTTTGTTTTGTTTTTCATTTCAGATCATTTTACTTACTTTAGTTTCAAAACATGTTATAAACATGTCAAGTCAAACTTACAAACTATCTTTAAAGAAATTGTATCTGTAAAATGATGCAGAGATTAAGACATTGTTTCTGTTTTATCAAATGGTGCAGCCACTGAAAGATGAATATTGTATGTAACCCAAGTGAAGGTTTTAGGATTTGTAAAGATTTTTTTTCTGTATTGACAAAGTTACAATTTTCTTAGATGTAACAAGATTTTTTATAGATTGACTAAATCTTGACTTAATTTAAGATCAGAATCATGGACCTTAGAGAGTATGGAGTATTTAAAAAGTGAATATTTCATGGTGATACTGGTCCAGACACAATCACATCTTTCTTTTCTCTCACATACTGATACTAATAGAATGAGAACACACCAGAGTGAAAGAATGCGAGACAGGCTCAGTTTCTGTCTTCATAAATGTCTGTGTCCTCTTTTTATCTCTCATCTTATCTTCATACATTCTGTCTTGGTCCCTGCAGGCTGCGGACCCTCGTACCTTCTGACTGTGAGTCTGAGTGCCGCTGGCTCAGCCCAAGGCCATGCCAGACGTGAGGCCTCCACCACCATGTGACGACCTCGCCACGTCTTCTGCTGCAGCCTCTGCCTGCCCTCCGCTGGCTGCACCTCTCCCCTCGACCTTGCTATCGACATGGAGCCCTGCATCGCCAACCTCCCCCTGTCCCCGGACCGGCTGTCCTCCTTCCCCCGACACAGATCCGTCTCTCCTCACTACCCGGGCCTCCACGGTGCTCACTTCCCTCTCATGGCCAGGTGTAACAGCAGCACCTTGCTCACTAACCTGGGGCTGAGGTACTGCTCCAGCATGCAGGGCCCTCTGGGGGTGGGGCTGGGTCCGGGGACGGCCCCGGGCTCCTGCAGCTACGCAGGAAGCGGTGGCAGCAGGCCATACAGGAGTATGGAGAATCTGAACTGGAACAATATGGCAGATTCAGGCCTTTATCCGTTCAGTGCTGCCCCCTACAGGAGCATGGACAGTGAGTTTATTTTGCGCTATACATCTACCAGCCACTGGTATGACGGGCCCCCAGACAGATCTGTGATGGGGGCCCATGGACTGTTACCTCACCCGGAGAGCCTGGCATTCAACCCTCGACATGGGCTACCCAGGAAGGACCTACCACTCTTCCCCCAGTTGCTTTTTCCAGGTGGCGTTGACGAATGGGATGCCAGAAAAGGCCTGAGGGAGAAACTCCGCCTTCAGAGTGCAAGGTCAGCAATCGAGTCTCTGAAGCCCCTCCCACTGCGGCCTCAGATGACCCCAAGTGCGACATCCATCGAAAAAGAGGGTGGGCATCACGTGAATTCAACAGCTGCAGGTTCCAGGCCGCTGTGCACCATGCGCATCACCAACCCTGAGGAGATCAAGCAGGAGGTCCTGAGGCGCCTGCAGCTGCGGCGACAGAACAGCAGCCCCAACCTCACTCTCCACAGCTCCCCGGCTACCCCCAAAGCGGTTAAAACATCCTGCACAACCGACAACATCGTGGGGAACAGGAACGGATCGGATTCTGCGTCTGAGTGCCGCAGGCCTCCTGTGGGACGTCTACACATCCCCACGTTCGAGGAGTTCAAGAGGATGAGGCAGAGGGAGGGAGAGCAGAGCAAAGAGTCCACAGCCGGTTCTGTGGTGTCTGGAAAACCTGCAGCCGACCTTCAGGATGTAGCAGCGTCAAATAGTGAGAAAGCTCCGTCTGATCGGACTGTCCCTCAGTCAGGTTCTCCTAGACACCCCGAGGAGGTGGATGGAGATAAGAGCACAGGTGAAAGGATGGGCAGCAGTGATGAAGACCTGCAGACCATCACCTCCTCAGAGAACCTTTCCTCTGACACTGTGAACAGTAACGGCACCGCAGACCCCAACTCGTTCTTGGCCTTTGTTACCAGCACTTATTCACCCATCTGCACAGGCCCGTCTCCGCGTTCACCCCTACCGCTCCTTGCCAGCCTAACCCAGGAGAAAGCCCTCACTGCAGGAGGAGAAGACGGGAGCGGCCGGCGCAGGAGGAGCAGTCTGGAACCAGCTGGGTCGGCTCCTTTCCCACACGGCAGAGAGAACTGGGGCCGACCCTCCAGCTGCTGCCCGGCGCTGCTCCTGGAGGGGACGGACCTGTCCAGCTACGGAGCCAAGATCTACAAGATGAAGGATGGACTCATTGGCTCAGCACTGGACCTAATCAAGAAGAGGTTAGTCTGGGGTGGGGAGCAGGAGCAATGGGGGGAGTCGAGTGTATGTGTTTATTATTGTCCAGAATATTCAGATGCTTTTAGTTTTAATTGGTACTTTTTACTCTGTGGTATTTCTATTACTTATGGAAATAATCTGAGAACCTCACTTCCATCACTCCTAGACTCCAAGATCAAAGTTTGATTTACTCCACCCTCAACTTCTACGACTTTGGAGCTTTTGAGAATTAAGTTGGAACACTAGGAGAATAAAGTCCTAATTGTAGGTTTCATGTTAGAGGAGAAATATCAGAAGACCAGTCTGACCATGTGTTAAAACGAGGAATTTTGATTTTTCATCTTGTGAAGTTATACTTTTTTACAGGTTTCACAAATAATAATACTTAATTTAAAACACAGTATCTTAAGCACAAGGACACTCTTTTGTGGAGGAGGAAATATTTGGTCGTGGTCAAATGTGAGGTTTTCATTGCATCTGCATGAAGTTCAAGGGAGTTCATTCTTTCTCAAGAAACAATTAGACTGATACAAGGTTCTGGATCCTGTGTCTCAGAACAGAACAGGTTCTCCTTGCTGCTTATTTCTTCGAACGTTTTTCCATATAGTCTTATAATATTATGACTTTTCTTGGTTTATTCTATTCTCGCAATACTATGACTTTCTTCTAAATTACCACTTTATCCTTGTATTATTACACCATTATTCTCAAAATCTCTTCAACATGGACCTAATTGACCAGTTTCAGGTAGATGAATGAAAACAAAAGATTTCTAAATTTCTCTTGTGCTGCATTGTATTCGTTTTTTGTATTATTAATTAGTCTTGACTTGACTGAGCTTTCTGCCAGTAAGCATTTTCGTTTTTTAAATCCAATTGATCTTTTTAATCATAGTCTACTTAGTCTGAGCCCTGTAGCAGCAGAGGTGTGTGTCTTCAACAGAGAAGTGTTTGCAAGTACATTTCCATGTGTGCAGTGCCAGAGCGTTGTTTCTGTCTGTGTGTGTCCATCTGCTTAAGCCCGCCTGTGTTGTTGTGTTATCGATTTATCTCAGTTATTGTGATAACAGCTGTCAGAGCTAACAGGGCTGGCTCTGCAGACGAGGCTGTGGGCAGGAGGCTGGCATGAAGCATGACAGGCTGGACGTCCCCACAGACCCACTGTTTTCCCGGCCTCTCCTCTCCTCTCCTCTCCTCTCCATTCTCTCTCTCTGTCAGTGTCAGCTGTTGGTGAAATAAAAACAGGCTTCACTCTGAACGAGGGTCACTCTGACAAACAAGGGGAGAGTGTGTTTATGCTTTTTCTTTACAGAACTGTGCTGTTGTTTGGGTTCATGACTTCTATTCAATGTAAATATGAGACCCTGAACACAGTGGAGCCACTTGATCAGGCCCGTTGAACAATATAAACTCCACCCCCTGCAGGCTAATGGGAGATAGGCGATATCTGTCTCTGCCTGTCGGGACTCTCCACCGACTGTCGCTCTTTTGTTCGCACTGGTTGAAAGGATGATGGATGTCTGAATCTCTGCTGCACGAAGGCACCAGAAAAATAACTGCCTGTGTGTGACTTATTGTCTGAATGGCACAGGTTCAGTATGTGTGCGTGCAGAGCTGCAGTCTCATTGCATGTTGTTTGGATCAAATAGTGAAAAAAGCCTGAGGATATGTCTTCGAATGACTTGTTACCTGATCAACACTAAAACAAAACAATGTCAGCATGCTATCCTAACCTCAAGTTAAAATCATCTGCGTCTCTTCTTCCTCATAGTATCCGGAAATTAAGTTTAAATATCCTGGTTATGAAGAGTCTGCATGCACTCGACAGTGGACAAACGTCAGTGTGATGATCACTACCTAAAATTACAGAAACCATTTGACATCCTCTGTGTTTTAATCCTCAACCAGAGTAAAGAAAAACGAACAAAAGAAATCCTATTAACAGGGGGTAAAGAGGGAGTCATATGTGAAGGATCCCTCTCTCAGCAGGGAGAGAAGTGCAATTTATGCCGCATGTCTTTCATGTCGTCCATTTTTATATGCACTCTATGGTGAAAATGCTCCATGATGAACATGGCCAACATGTTACTTTAGCATGATTTGCTCATTAGAATGAAACACAAAGTATGAACTCCCCCCTGAGCCAGAGCCGTCCGAAGTACAGCTGAAGGTGAGGATAATGTCATCATCATTTTGCAGGTATTTTAAATAATTGAACCACCAAACTAATTAAAAATCATCCAAAGGGGATAATGAATGTGTGCAGCAGGTCTTCTGACAATCCATTTAATAATTTCACTAGAAATTACGTGTGAACCTCATGGTGTTGCTCGAGGAAAAGCGTGAGGGGATCTAACATCAGTTAGATTTATCCTCTAGAGACCACAAATGTCTGTGTAACATTTCAAGTGGGTGATCAACCAAAAAAACATAATCAAGAACTAAACTATCACTTTTAAATGATGTAAAACAGAGAAAAACATAACAAAGTCCAACCAGAGATTGTTTTGAATTTGATTAAACGATTGATTGATCACCAAAATTAGGCTATTGATTAATCGTGTCCAATTCCATTCAGCTCCACTTGCAGTCCTCTCACTGACAGCTCCAGCGGCTCACATCCAACATTGTTTATCCCGAGTGAATTCCTCTTTTATGTTGACAAAATCCCTCCCACAATGCAACTCACCGCATTCAACCTAAGGCTGTGTGAATGTTTTAATACTTGAAGATGTATTAATTTAACATGGCGATATTCTGTGTGATCTCTGCAGCCTGAGGGATTTTAACTTCCACCAATAAGTCTCTTTGTTTAAGTGCATCATGCAGCCAGACCTGCATACTGAGCGGAATACAGACACATTATTAGAGTCATATTCATATTATTACACCTGGGAGGCTTTTTGTAGCCCAAAAATCTAGTGAAGCATTAAAGCAGCACCACTGAGTTAATTGCACACTGCAGTTAAAGTGTAGCACTAAATGGAGACACTGCATTTACTATTTCACCAGTTATTTGTGTCATCTAGATGCAAATGCTCACAGAGAAAACAAACTGAATTCATTGACGTGATATAAACATCTCAGAAAATAACCGACGGGCTCATTTAAGTGTCACACTGCACCATTTTAACAGTGATCTATCACGTACAGTGGTTTCCCGATATATTAAGCTGTGGGTTGTTACTTCCCATGCATCATCCGAGGTGTGACAGCCAACGGTGTGAGGGAGAGGCCTTTAATGACAGTTTGTCAAGGGGAAACTGCTTGGATGCTTCAGAGCTGAATCGTTACACCTCTATTAATTATATATGCCTCATCGTAACACTCAGTCCAGTTTCATTTATACATTGGAACAACTTGAATCTGCTGCGTCTGATTTGTTGTTCCCCTTCATGCAAAAATAATACAAGTTGTCAAGGTTTGCTGTAGTTTTTAGTTGGATCTGTGTGTGTGCTGCTGAAGGGCCAAAGAGCATCAGAGAGATACTGAGATATGTTTTTGATGACGTGTCCAGAAAAGAGTATTTTAACAGAGTAACCTAAGAACCATTATAATAATGAGACATTGTGTAAAGTCGTCACAGGGACACATGAGGACCAACAGTGACGTAGCAAAGGTTAGATGTAGTGCTTGTGTAATCAATTTAGTCTTGAACTGATATAAATAGGTGTCTTTGTTTGAGTCATTTATCAAGCAAACATTTAAAAAATTTGATATATTTGGGTTGCTTTGACAAAACATGCAATTTTAAGGCATCACATGGGTGGCACCTGATATTGGAAACTTGTAAGTTAAGTCGTTTTAAAGCGAGTTTTTCTTTTACATATAAAGAAGGCAGCATGAGATTGTCCAGGTCAGAAGTGTTCACAACAACAGGGACAAATCGGTAACATTCAGGTGAGGGGTCTGGGTCGAACTTCCAGGGGGGGGGACGTGACGTATAAACTCCGCTGTATAAGATCACATGTTTTTGTTTACTCCACCTAGACACCAGCACCAGCCCTTGGCGCCAAAAGCTGTTCATGCAGGTTGACATCTTTGTCTGCGTCTTCTAAGTGTTTGACTCCTCATTTCACCCCAAGACATTTTTATAATTACACTTCTTCGTGTCCGTCACTTGACATTTTCCTGCTGTATTCGTACAATGGCTCACTCAACTGAGTCTGACATTTGCGTTCTCACATACAGCCCCTCTGGAAAATGTAAGGAAGACATCAGTAGTTCAGTGCCGGTCTGAGAGCAGCTTTATTCTTTAGATCAGGGGTCTTCAACGTTTTTCAGGCCAAGGACCCCCAAACTGGTGGAAAGATGGAGCAGGGACCCCCTACTATATATAGTGTAAAAAATTGTGTTTTGTATTGAATTGGGCCTAGTGCCATTTATAAACATATCTACCCTGTTATTGTGCATTCAATACTAAACTATTCAAATAATACACAGTTTCATATATTCATGTTTTTCATTTAAACATGTGCAAGGTACAAGGTGGCTATGCCACTGCCTTTTATAAACATATGTCTTGCATACAACACTGAGCTTTTACAATAATTCACAGATTCATGTTTTTATTTTAAACATATATGTAGAAGAGACAGTGAATCCTCAAGCTATCTGTGGATGGCACAAATACACCACATTAGTGAGATGCTGGACCCTGATGGGCAGCACACAACTTATGTAACCTTGGACGTATGGAGGTTTTCAGGCAGAGGGTCAGATCAGCCTCACAACATGTTGGATGCATGTTAATGTGTATTTTAAGACATTTAAATTTGTGGGAAAAAAATTAGTTGGAAAATAAATAAAAAATTATAAAAAAAAAATTGTCTCAACCAAAAGCCCCTGTTGAAGACCTCTGCTTTAGATTTCAGACTTAACAATGTTTCAGTTGATGTGAAGAGTAATGCGAACACATTTTGTAAAAAATCAAACGGAGTTTAGAAAGAAAATGCAAAGATATGTGCAAATGGTGGCCACAGTGACATCAGCAGTTTAGTGATGACTCTCTGATGTGGTGGACACATCATTATCATTTCAGGATTTCACACCAAATATCTGTGAAACTGCTGATACAGGTTTTTTTTTCGCTGTAACATGATATCTTGCCCTCGTGTCCGTTGGACTGTGAAGCTCAGCAGTGTTTGAAAGGAACAAATCAATACTGTATATAGTTAGTGGTTCCTTATTAATAGTGTGTGTATTATTTTAGAGCTCTGCCAATCAATAAAACTACATGTAATGTAGACGGGCTCAGGCACAGTGAGGAAGAGAAGCAGAATTATTTTATTTTTTAGCCTCTTTTAGCTCATAGTTTTGGTTTCATCACATGTTTAGTGTTTTGTTCAGAAGCAGCAGGGAGCTGTTTTAAGGGGAGCAAAAGATCAGATAAAATCACTGTACACAACCTAACTACTACTTTATTGTGTCAGAAGTAGAGAGTAGTTATTGTAGATAAAGATGGAAGACCCGTTTCAACTTCCTCCCTCCTTTCTAGCACAATTAACTAATTATACAAACTTATCAGAAACATGAATGTTTGTTTTCACAACATTAACAATCATCAATGTGATGAGAACTACCTAAAACGGCAGAAACCATCTTTGTTGTGTATTTTGACTTTTCGGTTTGGTCCAAGTGCCATTTGCTAACATGGAGGAGGCGGGGTTTGTGACCTATACTGCAGCAAGCCACCAGGGGGCCATTAAGATGCTGTGGCTTCACTTTTGCTGAGCTCTCATGACGTCCATCTTGGTTAGAAGTGTGTTTTTTTTTTAACATGTGGTCTTCATCTGCCCCCAAGTGGCCCAAGCAAATCTGTGCAGCTTTATTAAAAATACCCAGATTAATCTGCCACAAACACATTTAGACTATATTATATTTATTAAAAATCATTTTTGATTCATTTACAGTTGGTGTTCTCACCTGTAACCCACCAGGACACGCTCTCTCTTAGAACTCTTATCTCCAAAGTGTGTGTCTGTCACACACTCTTGCATGCATGAGTCTCTTCAGGGATGCATTAGTCTTTTTAGTGTAGTGTGTGTGTGCATGTGTGTGCTTGTGAGTGTGTGTGTGTCTTTGCCTGCTTTTGTGCATCTCAAATCACACGTTGTGCTGCAAGTATGGATGCAGACAAAGGAGTAAAAAAAATCTGCATGTGTGTTTGTCACTGTGCTGCAGGGTTGGAGTGTTAATGTCCACCAATGTGTGTAATTACTGCCCCCCCAATGTACATTTGATGCTTGGGGGATGAAGGAAAACAAGAGGTATTGATCATGGTGTTTGGGGGGAGAGAAGGATGAAGGAAGAGGAGGAGGATGAGGGAGGGATAGAAGAAGACATGGCAGGAAGCAGAGAGGGAGGAAGAACTGTGTGGACTGAATGCCAGCGGTGCCTTAAGTGGCAGAATTATCATTTCAACCCTCCTCTTCCTCTTCTTCCCCCTTTTCTCCCTCCTTTGCCTTCATGTCTCGCTTGTCCACCCCTTTTCCCCTGCCCTCTCTCTCTCTCTCTCTCTCTCTCTCTCTCTCTCTCTCTCTCGCTCTCTCTCTCTCTCTCTCTCTCTCTCTCTCTCTCTCTCTCTCTCTCTCTCTCTCTCTCTCTCTCTCTCTCTCTCTCTCTCTCTCTCTCTCTCTCTCTCTCTCTCTCTCCTCCTCCTCCTCCTCTCACCACCAGCTGCAGTGCAGAGATTTCCGCCGAGACCCCCGTCAGGCTGTCAGGTGACCGGCAAGGAGGCTGTGACATCACCGCCCCCTCGACCGACTGTCAGCCCTCCGCCGTTGCCATGGCAACGTCGGCAACGGCCTACGGAGCCGAGGCTGGCGACGAGACGCCTGCAGGAGGAGGAGGAGAGGCAGCAGGAGAATGCGTAAGGATTCTCTCTCATTTTCTGCTTTTTATATCTTAAATGTGTCGGTGGTGCTTGTTGTCGCTTTTCTCAACGTGCAGAAACCTGCAGATCCATTGGTATTCAAGGATGAAGGAGACAGGCAAGGGGACTGCGACACAGACACACAAACAAATGCACATCCCTCACACACACTGATGCAGAGGTATTTTGTCGAGGCGAGAAATGAGTATGCAGCAGTCTGTTTTCCAGCAGCAGCTTGACGTCTGACGGTGCAGTAAAGAGAGGGGATTAAGCCGCCCTCCAGCAAAAGGCTGCTGGCAACTCAGCGCCTCATCCCTGCTCTCTGCACGGCTCCTCTCTGCTGGGCGGCTGCAGCTCCACAGCAGCCTCAGCCGCAGCTACATCCTCTCCGTGCATCTGCAGAACCGAAGAGCAGCACTGACATGGAGTCGCATCTTGCTCACGTGCAATGAATCTCTAGGTAGTTCAGTGAACAGACGTCGAGGTGCGTCGGATTCTTGCCTTTCTTAATTCTTGGCTTTGAATCCACAGTGGATCCTTACTCTGCATCCTTAAAGTAAGAGCTGCTGCTTGATAATTCAGCTGAGCATGAATTATTCTCCTTAGTTTTATGTGATTGCTGCGAGCTGCAAATCGTCTCCTGGCGCAGAACGATGGAAAAGCTTCCTGCGCCTGCCGCTCGGGTGTAGCTGTTCGTTGTCAAGAGAATCGTCAACATGTAAGGAGGTAATCATTGCAAAATCAATATCATCAAAGTCAGTGGATGTAAGTGAGGAGCTGTGTGTCATGACCTTTGAACTATCAACCTCAGCTCAACTCTCAGGGGCTTGATGGACCCTAAAAGGATTTTAAAAGCCACGCCAGCCGTGTGTCCTCAGAGAATGCTGCAGTGTGTCGGGGAGCTCCTAGCGTCACCTTTTGATTTAGAAAAAAAAAAGAATGCAGGACATTCTTTGAATTGTGATCGTGGGGACGTCCGTCATCCTCAAGGCTCTGTGGTCTCACATTTTGATAAGAGCAGATTGTTCGGATGTGCAGCCTTGTTTTGTTTAGAGTCGGTTGCGAGAGTTGGCTTAGTGCTGCATCTCAGTGTGAAATTTGGATTCTTATCAGTTCCTTCTTGGGATCAGAGAGATAACCAAGACTTGTTACGTAACGATGCCATGACAGTGCCTACATGAAAACATCACACGCACACACACACACACAACTGTGCTATTTCTGCCTCATCATAAGTCTCACCTTATCCCTTCGGAGCCCTTTCTTCATCCCGTTGCCATAGAAACGTGACAGTTTGACTGACACATGTCTCCTTCCACCCGGCAGCAGACCGGTCTGGGCTGCAGGCGCTCCAGCTCAGACGCGGCCTATGAGCTGGCGGAGACGGTGAGGGCGCAGCGCGAGTGTCGCCTCCGGCCCCACTACAGCGACCCCATGCCGGCCGACGCTTCCAAGCGCAAACAGCTGGAGATGAAGATCGCTGCCGCCGCCCGCCTGCACGGCCACCGCCGGGACCGCGACAGAGACAGTGGTGAGCACATGGCGCACACATGTGACAACTGTGTGACTTTGTTTGACATGTTTGGATGTGATCCGTTGCATTTTGAATCACAGTTAAACCACACTGATGCAGCAATGTTATCTTGAGAATGACAATGGTCCCAGGGGCATACTTCAAGGCCCCATAATGGATCTTATGTGTCATTTAAAATGATAAAAATTCACAAATATTTCATTCTTCATCAAAAAAAGAATTAGTTATGCTGAATGTTTAATGTTACTAGAAGGGCAGTGGAGCTCATACCTCCCAAAAGACCTAACAGTATGAAACCACATTTAAATTCACTAGATCCAGATTTTTATTTGGATCTGCAACAAATTTGTTGGAAATATGCCTGATTTGCATCAAGATCCGTGAATTATTCTCTGAAGAATCAATGTAAAATGTTGCTTTTGTTGCCTGAAGAGCTGATCAGGCTATACTATTGAGGAATATATTAATATTTGGATCTATTTTGGGTGAATACAGGGGAACAATAACGTTTGGCAAAAAAGACGAAGAATTATCTAAATCAAAGCTGTAGAGACATGAATTTATTTATTTTAGTCCCTAGTATAGGTCAAACTATAAAAAAAAACTGGTTCCTACATTTCCATTTAGGCGATTCTTTATTATGTTTTAGTTCGACCTCCCACTGCGTAGCAAATACACACACACACACACACACACACACACACACACACACACACACACACACACACACACACACACACACACACACACACACACTAATAAGGTTCCCCTGCTGTCAATAGAAATCCTTCGACACAGATTGTCAGTCAATATATTAAATGCTAATGTTGACCTTGTTGCTCTCTGTCTCAGATAACAGGGATGTGGATTAGAATCTGTTTTTACCTCATCACCGAACAAGATTAAGTCAGAACCTCACACGTGGACATCGTGCGGAATTGAGGATATTTGTGAAAACGCAATTAGCATATTCATGAGGTCATCATATATTTTTGTCTGTTTTGCAGAGTGTGAACCGATGTCAGACCTTTGTCTGTTTGCACTTTGGAGACTATGTACAGTTTGTGTGAGGGTTCAAATGAATGGGTTTAAAAACACAGCTCCCCCAGGTACACAAGGTTCAGAGCTATGTCTGAAAGCAGCTTTTTCTGTTCTTATAACCTCATATATAACATATATAACTTATATATTTCTTTAAAGGTCACTGTAGGTGATTAAAAGGGAATTGATCGATCAGTGATTTCTTTTAAACTTCTTATTTATTGAATGAATTTAGGTTCTTTTAATATTCCCGAAGTTAACTCAATGATGATGCTCTTGAGGAACGAAGGTATTTTTAACATGCATGGTACCCCTGTGCCTGTCCCCTCTGCCCTTACCTTAAACCGACCGTACCCTAAATCTCAAACCCCACAATGTCTTCTGCTTAAATTTAGTGCAGTCGTTAACCTTTTCGTCTCCGTAATGAAGACACATCCCCAAAATGTGACTACAAACACAACATGAGTAACACTAGGCCCACACACACACAGTTATAGTGACATGATCCGTATTGACAACAAAGGTTAAGTCGTTGACTGGAGGGTTGACGGTCTAATTATTGGAGGAAGATTATATCTGTAATTGTTTCTCTATTTATAATGGCGGGTAGTGACCGGTTCAGATTAAATGGGCGGTAATTATGGAGGGTGCCATTACTGGTGTGTCTCAGTGTGAACAGGGTGTAGAGATGGAATTTAATGACTCTGCTCCTCCTCAGCTCCAGCAGCCATCCGGGGCCGCTCGGAGCCCCCTGGCGAGGAGCGTCAGGTGGGTCTGGGTGTGACCCGCTCGGGGCAGCACCGCTGGAGCACCATCAGTAGTCTGAGCGCTGACAGCGGCGTGGTGGGTCTCAGCGACGAGCGGGAGGAGGAGGACAGCGAGCCCCGCCGCTACCGCAGAACCCGGGGAGCCGATGTGGAGCGGGTGGACAGCGGCATCGGCCCGGGGCTGTCCCGGACCTGGAAGAGGCCGTCCGCCTCGCTCAGAGCCTGGGAGGCCCAGAGGCCGTGTCCGGACTGCGGCCTGAGGGACGGGGCGTCCAAGGAGCGAGGGGAGCGCATGTGTGAACGTTGCTCCAAGCTGCGCACGGAGCGCAAAGAAGCCATCCTGGAGTTTCTGAACACGGAGTCCAGCTACGGCGAGGACCTGCGGATCATCAGGGAGGAGTTCTACTGCCCCATGCAGAGCGCCGGGCTGCTGACGGCCGAGCAGCTCGCCGTGGTGTTCGGTAACGTCCAGGAGCTGATCGACGTCAACGACCGCTTCACCGAACACCTGCAGGATAGCATCGACCAGGCCTTCGACCAGGTGACTTGTACACACATACGATGCTCACATCTGCTGATTTCTAAAGCTTGAGAGCTTCGAGTCCCTTCTCTAACATACTTTACCTTCAGGGTCACATTCATTAAAAGCCATTCTTTCTTTTGAGTGGTTAAACAGTGCACTGCGGACTTGTGTGTAAATACGGTTTCAAGCCTTGATTTTGCACAGGCACACTCATGCAAGGGGAAATTTAACCTCTGCTTTTAACCCATCTGGTGTCAGACACAGAGCAGTGGGCAGCCATGTACGGCGCCCGGGGAGCAGATGTTGGGGGAGTAAGGTGCCTTGCTCAGGGGCACTAGACAGGGTAGGGAGAATCCTCTTGGATTTTTTGGACAGATCAATCCAGATTCGTCTTTTTGTTGTTTCTCCGTGGAGTCGAACCAGAGACGAACCAGAGACCTTTTCTGCCCATAGTCCAAGTTTCTGCCACTAGTCCACCGCCTCTCCAATAGACTAATAGTAAGGTTGGATGTATAAGGTAGAGCCTGGTCTGTTTGTAAGTTAGAAGGAGGGTAGATCTCAACTCTGCTACGTCTTGGAACCAATGTGGTGAGAAAGGTTTGGTCGTTTCCATTTTAGCTTCTAGAAAAAGCTATGCTCTCATGAAACTCTCCTCAGTCAATCCAATCCAATGCACCCTTCACTATATAGGTTGGTCAGCTTTGTCATGCATGCTGCTTCACATTTCACCTGCTACTGCTGCAACTGCTGCAATCACAATTTAAATTATTTAAACGCTGCAACAATTCTGCATCCATGTAATTGTTTGGGGCTGAGATAACCTCCACCATCAGATCTTTAGTCAATAGCTCCCTAAGACAAATCATTTCCCAGTGCAAGAAATAAACGAGTTGAACACTGACTCGACCACTTCCTCTCCTGTGGTTCGCCCTCAGGGAGACGGGGATCTGCTGACCGTGTACATAGGAGAGATCTTCCTGGAATTCGTGAACATGCTTCCCGCCTTCCAAACCTACTGCCTGCAGCAGTCCACCTCGGTCAACCTGCTCAACACCCTGGAGAAGGAGAAGGAGCTACTCAGGTACAAACAAAGCAAACGAGGATTTGTCTTCCTCTAGGCCGGTGTGATAGAAACTGTGAGCTTTATTGAGTTCCTGCCGCCGCTGTTCGTGTAATTCGTAATGGAAAAGACAGGGGGGGGTCATCATTAATTCAGAAGGTCTATTTTGAGAGAAAGGATTCTTATTTTTAGATAGAACCACAGCTCACCCAGGAGTCAGGCTGTCCTGTGATTCTCATTAATCAACTTAGTAAGAGATCTCCCAGGACCTACACAGAATATAAGAAGCTCTCAGCTTTCATAATTATGCCTCCGTGCTAGTGACACCTAGTGGCCGGAGGCAGAATGTTTTTTGGGTCGTCCATCCCATTCTTGTGGTCAGATATCTTCAAATTTGGTACAAATGTGGTGTTTCATGCACAGATTAACTGATTGGACCTTACAAAACAGGTTTTTTATATTGTGACCGTAAAATCTCAGGAACTCCTTGAGGGAATTTCTTCAAATTTGATACAAACTCTCAGTGATTACATTTTCTTTGTTCTTCTGTTTCTCTTTTCAGAATCTTTTTGGATGTCTCCCAGAACGACAATACAGCACTGCGTCGTATGAACCTGCGCTCTTTCCTCATGGCGCCCCTCCAGCGCGTGACCAAATACCCACTTCTGTTGAGCCGCATCATTAAGGTCACGCCCGAATCTCACCCCGACTACGCACGTCTCCGTGAGGCCAAGAGTCGGGTGGAGTCCCATCTGGAGCACATCAACATGAAGACTAAGCAGGAGGGCAACGGCGTCACATGGTCCCTCCGGTCCTTCCGACGAGACAGCCGCAAGAACCGGGAGGTGATCAACATCGAGATGCGGGAGATGTCGATGAAGACGGTGGGCTGGGCCCGAGAAAACACCCGCTTCGTCATGGAGGGCCCGCTCCAGCTCTCCCAGCCGGCGGATGGTCAGTGGGTGAGGAAGGGAAGCAAGGCCCTCAAGTTCCAGAATGTCCAGAGTCTGCTGATGGTGAGGACACAGCGGTTGGGTGAGGCCCCAGGACCAGGCACCGACCTCGGGGCGTGGGGAGATCAGGTGGAGGGCGGTGGCGATAGCATTCGAGACGGAGTTCTGGTTCTCATCAAGGACAAAAGCAGCGGGAAGTTCGCGGTGCTGAGAGAGCCCATCCGTCTGGGGAACTGCGTGGTGTCGGCGGATCCCGACTCCGAGGACACATTCGAGGTGCTCGACATCCGACGGGAGTCATTTGTTTTCCGTGCCTCAGACAAATCTCGCACCCAGCAGTGGTTCCATCAGATTAAGAGGTACACTCGAGACTTGGGCACCTGGAGGAAAAGACGCAACGCTTTGCCCAACATCATGATCAACACAAACCAGACCCGCTCCTGAGACCAAGCATCCCCCGGCTTTCGTTTTTCTAACACTGTAAATAACCTGGAATCCTTCAACTGCAAAATCAGCCAACAACAAGATACACATGAGATTTCAGTAAAAAAAAAAAAAAAAAACATTTCAGGAGGATAGAGACGGATATAGCACTTTTATTTCTTTACAACGCTTTAAGTGCACCATACTGTCATGTAGTCTGAGGTTTTGGATTTAAAACCGTGACGTAAGAAGAAATCTAATTCTCGGACAACCAAAAAAACTTGGGCTGTGCTCTTCAGCCTTGATTGTAAAGACTGTTTTGCTCTCGGAGAAAAAGAGCCGTGTTTTCAGAAAAATGAGGTGTGTCTGTTGAACGGCATGGCTGAACATGACTGACTGCAAAAAAGAAATGTCATTTTTTTATACGAGACAGTTGGGGTTGGGGGAGAAACACGTTTGTTTTGGTATGGCGTGGTGGACATGTGCTACATGAGCATTCATCTGTGGTTTTCCGTTTGTTGTACTGACCGCTCCTCGTCTGTGTGCCGCCACCTACTGTATATTGGCGGTAGAGCAACTTTCACTGCCAGAGATGCAGTGGAGCAGAGCCTCTTCTAACGCGCTGAGCGGACCTCCTGTATCACTGTGTCCCAACGAGAACTCAAACGACAGCAATAATATCTGCCACTTTCAAAACAAGTAGCTACTGTGTTTGTGTTTTAACTTCCAAGAATTTTTTTCTGTTTGGCATCAGGTGATGATGCTGCTTCAGTGCTCGCTGTGTCGGATTCAACCCAAGTCTCAAATCTGTTCGTCGGCATCTTTACAGCTTCCCCTCTGAGGAACTCTCATTGGAATTAAGATCATCTTAGTGCCGTGAAAGCAGCTTGTGAGAAGTTCAGTATCCTTCGTGTTAACATCACTTCAAATAGGTCAAACGCTACAGTTTCCCTCACTGTGGGTTCACTGCCGAGTTTTTCAACCTTGGGTTTTGGGGCAGATTAAAAGATATTTATTAGTCTGGTCCAACACAAAATTGCCAAAAACGAGTCTTCTCATTTTAGTTTGATCCACCCAACACTCCACCAACAAGAGTTATTACCTCCAACAAGGAAGTTATGTTTTTGTGTGTATTTTGTGTTAGGCAAAATCTACTCAACCGATTTCCATGAAATTTTGTGGATCAGTGGCCTCAGTGACCCAAGGAAGAACCCATTCAATATTGGTGCAAATCAATGTTTTTATTTACTTTCCTCACCAGTGCGAGAAGGGGTGTTTTTCAACATCTGGGTGGATTTCCCAAGGAATATTTCATGGATCTTGATGAAATAATAACATCCAAATAAAAATCCAGATCTCGTGATGGTGGATCGTGATGATTATGGATTATGGATACAACTAGATTTCTCCCTTCATCTCTGTGGGATATTGTCTTTTGTACAAATTCTAAACATTGATACACCTCTACATTTATTCTCCATCAATGCTGTAAATATTGTTATTTTGTTGATGTGTTTAGAGACACACAACATCTATTGCACTTCTGTTTGTCCTGGAAGAGGGTCCCTCACACGTGTCTCTCTCTCTGAGGTTTCAATGTCTTTTCTCCTCTTAACAGGGTTTGTCTGGTAGTTTTTCTCTACTATTCCTAAGGGTTAAGGGCAGACGACTATCCAAATAAAATGTAATTGATTGATTGAGAGTCAATTTAAATGTGGTGTCATAAGGGGACTGTTGAGCCTTGTTGGAGGTATGTGCTCTCCTGAGTACCCTTCTATTTTCATACACAATTATATATTAGCAAGAGTTGAGGATCAGGAACAGAAACTACAGATGAGTAGTTCAAACAATGTCACTCAATAGAGCGCCTACCTCCGCCAAGGCCCAACAGTCTCCTAACAATCAAACAAGTCACACGGAATCACACAAACACTCATACATCAGTTCTCTAAATGTGCCTGAATATTATCATCAAGATCCATGAGTTATTCCCTGGGAGTTTTGGTGAAAATGTCAAAAAAAATCCACCAGATTCAACCCTTTGTTCAGGTCTAAGTGAAACTGGAACAAGGTCGTGTCCCATCTTTCCTTCAAGTTTCTCAGAATTCTGATCGGTTACTTTTAGGTAATCCTGCTGATAGACAAACAGACAGACAACATAAGCTCCTTGGCAGAGATAATTAATCACTAGTCAACATTTGTGACTTGGTGTCAATCAGTTCTCTCCTGACTTATCGCTTCATTATCACACATAAATAAAACAGGTTTCCTGACGAACTCAACTCCGAAATGTCGGTACCATCTTGTCACGACACGGTTTGACTATGGGACCCAGCAAAGAGCTTTTGTGCCTTGGTACTCGATTACTGTTTAGCTACAGCTGAGATATGGATTAGACTGCCCTCTGCTGGCACTTGGTTGAGATTACTAATAAAGGCAATATAAGTGTATTCCTGACAGTGCTTGGCTGCTGATAACATGTGATCACCTGATCTTCTCTTACTTCTGTGTGTTTTTACGTCTCCTGGTTGTGTTTTATTTATGAAGGCTTTATTTTGTTTAATGCACTTTATTATTATCCAGTAATAGAACAGTACCTGTTGGTAAAACATGAAACGCAGTCTTGTTAAATCACAATTCTTCATATTAGAAGGAACTTAGTCGACTGAAGCTGATTGCAGTCTTCAAACCAAAACCACTTTGAAGGACCGATGCTGTTTTATGTTTTTAATAACGTAGCACTATGACAGGTAGGGAATCACTGTTCGTTGGAGGGCAGAGCTGCTCAACACACACCAACACTCCTGCACTGTTGGAGAAGGTCGGTTCAGATTTACAAATTGTAAAAAGACGACTGAACTGCATTCCATTACTTTCCTCATGTGCATTTGAAAGGCCTAATGTATAATGCCCCCCCCAATGAATTATATTAAAAGACTTTAAAACAAAAGACAAAGCCTGGACTCTTTTCTGCAAAATGCTCTTTTCATCAAAATCAGTCGAAGCTTGAAATGTAGATTGTAGAAATATATTTACAGTCATTTTAAGCATTGTAGTGACACCTTATTTAAACAAAGAAATAAACACAGTACAAGTGGAATACACTCATTACACCAGGGAACAAAAACACAAGATGCGTAAAGAGGGTAAGAGTTATTTCCAATCTACTACTACGACTACAATCTAGAGGCAAACAGAAACTTTGACACGGTTGCTGGATGCTCCAGACATTTTTTCAACAGTAAACAAGATATGATGAGTAAATTTTTTGTATTGGTTCATCACGCAAAAAAACAAAATACTAAACAGGCTCAACACACGCTTTCATCTGCACTGTTTTGAAAGGGTTCTTGCTAATAAAAAAAAAACTGGTTACAGAGTCGCTTTATATCGTGAAGAAAAGTGCATCTTTGTCATTTCTGTGGCATGATCTCTAATGGATCCTCAATTGCAAAAATCCTGTGAATTTACGTTAGGTGCTATTAATGATCAAAAACCCAGAAATTCTAGGAATATTTTTTTTTAAGTGTTATTTTTGGAATTATCGGATTCTAGATTGAATCGTGTCAAAGTTTCATCAAATATTTTTCAAAAATTAAGCTCCTGGATATCTGTTTAGGTGTCAATCATTCAGAGCCCTACAATACACGACCCAACATAAACATTCAAGTTTTTTTGTGTGCAAATAAACGACCAGAAAAATTAGCTCTGCACGGCCGGGGCACTTTCGCTGACCTCTGTTTTTCCTTTTCAACCAATTTAACATCAATATACTATAATTCAATAAAAAAAAGAAGTTGACTGTTGCAAATGCTACACAGGGGAACAGTAACATATGCAACAGATGAAGCTGAGAACACAGATTTACAAAAACTAGCAACAAACCGAACCGTTGATTTGAATCCTCTGAACCAGGGATTCAAACTCAAGTTTGAGTTTGAATCCCAACAGACTGCCATCCTTCCACAGCACCTCTCATGTATGCATTCATACAAACACACACACACAGTCTGTCCTACGCTGCTGGGCCTTGCCTTGGGTTATGGTCACTGATCTGCAGCAGCCGTGGAGAGGTTCCAGCCCGGGGTAGCTACTCCTCCGCCCTCCTCCGTCTCCCACAACCGATCGCCACCTCTGACCTCTACTTTTCCCCGCCAGACTCAGACTCCTTGGCCAGGCCGCGGATGGAGAGGTCGTACACCACCTCCTCGATCTTCTTCACGTCATACTTCAGACCATCATAGCGCTTCCTCAGTGGGTCGTTCTTCAGGTTGAGCAGGCGGAAGCCCGAGTCCAGCTCATTGATGAAGTTGGAGATGCGGAGCGGCCGGGTGTAGTCTCCTGCTGTGACGCTGTTTACCGCCAGTCGTGACTGGAGATATGACAGCACCAAGTTAGAACAAAGGCACAAATTTCAGGAAATCTTTCTTTAAAGTGCACGATATGGAGGAGGAATAGAGTCAGGCATAAGACAAAAAAAATTGCATTTTGAGAATAAAGTTGAACCAAATCAGATAAAGATTTATTTCCAGAACATTTTTTAAATTAAGTTATAATGCTATTTTGTGAATAAAGTAAAATCCTCTAGCTGGGTTTATGACCTATACAGCAGCCAGTCACCAGGGAACCATCTAGACTGGCTTTGCCTTCACTCTTAGGGAGATGTCATGTCCTCCAAGAGAACAGACAGTTTTCCATATAATCTCCTCCACTGATTTCCACAATGTGTTGAAGTGTGTAAACCAATTCTGAAGCACAGCTATACAAATATATTTACACAAGGAATATGGTAGAGCCGGTCCTATGTGCAAATGTTAGCATTTTGATCGTGTCTTAAAAGTTCAATCTTGAAATTTCAACTTAAAAATGTCTACTGCATTCCTCGTAATAAAAAATCCCCTTAGTTTTTTCCTAATGCTTGACCCTGTTACTCTTCCATGAAATAGAAACATCAGTTGCTTAAACACACCAGAAACCTCAAGTCCTTTGCTACAGTTCAACATTTCTTAATTGTACAGAAACTAAAAAACGTTGCTCTGGGCTTGGTACACTGTCGATTTAATGCGAAAGCATCAACACTCGACTCACCAGTTCGCTGGCCATGATCAACACACCCGCCAGGTAGTCCTCTACATCCAGGTGAAACCCTTTCTCTCGCACCACCTCGACTGCAGTGTGAAGAAAGCAGAGGAAAAAAAGAGAAGAGTAAGGCCACATTCATCAGTGAGAGTAATAAACTGAACTGAACACATGAACTGGAACCTACTGCCGAGTATCTTAGCCACCTCCTCCCGAGTCACAAGAGCTTCAGTCTCCAGGTAGACGACAAAGGCTGCTAGGAAAGCCAAGCGCTGCAGCACGAACCTCCAGTGTTCATGGAACCTTCAGTGAGAAATTAGACCTGTTATTTTTTTTCACCAAGATAACCCACCCGGTATCAATCCTGCTGTCCACAGTCGTAGCTTCATATAAAAAACATTAAAGGTTAGAAATGTAAAAAAAACTTAAACCGAACAACACAAACAAGTAATACATGTGAACTTAGGCCCAGTTCAGACTTGGTATTAACATGTTTCGTGAGAGAGCCGATCACAAGTGGACTTCTTTAAGTACGTGTGTTCTCGACTATGCGATGACAGCCACCACTTTAAAGTGGAGCTCTGGTGGAACGATTATAAATCTAGATTAAATCTAGATTAAAGCTTGATCCATGTTCATCATGAACAAGCAGAAACGCTCTAAGAAATTTACTAAGGCAAAAGAGAAAAGGATACAGACTCGGATGTGACAATCTGGGAAAAGATGAGACAGTAATGTTGCTATGAAGTTTGAAAAATTAGCAGAGGTATAACAGTGATGACACAGACCCACAACTTGAAGAGAGTTACACACAAGAATGTTATTTGAAACATGGCTCATACCTGTAATACTGCTCCACAGGAAACTTTGTTTTGAGGTCTGTGATTTGAGTCCTGACTGTGCAGAACAACTCACGTGCCCGTGTACATTTACTGGGAACTAGAGAGACAGGAAAAGACAGATTTTATAATCTGAAACACCATCAAGTACAAGTCAAACTGTCCAAACACTCACTTTCTTTGAATCCAGAGGTCTGGTGGACACTTTGGAGAACTGTCAGAATCTCTCTAGCTGCCTGCTCCAATGTCTGAACCACCTTACGGATATCCTACAAAAAAGATGCACCACAGGATACAGAAAGAGTTATTTGATTTTTCTTTAAACAGAAAGACATTTCAAACTCTCAAAATACATGTTAAGTATTAACCATACAGCAGATTTAACAGACAACTTTCCACAAAGTCCCAGTCAATACATTTAGAATTTAACATATAATGTGATACAAATCATTATTACCTCCACCAAGGAGTTTATATTTTCATCTGTGTTTAATTACTAACAAACTACAGGACTGATTTCCACAAAACTTGGTGGAAGGATGCGGTCATGGAGAAACCAAATAATTTTGGTGAGGATCAGCATCAGGAAGCAGATCCAGGAATAATTTTTACTTTACGTTTTTAAGACATTTTCACCACAGAGAATAATTTAAGGATCTCGATGAGAAAAATCACAGTCACATTAAGGGGACGTGTGGATCTAATGGATTAAAATTTGGCCTCATATGCGATCGACCTTTTTGCTGACATTACATTGGTTTTCCAACATTTTATTTATTGGTATTTCATTTGGCATTGCAAGAACATAGGATCACATAAGAGTACATCAATAAATGACAATAAAAAAAAAATCAATAAAAGTATTTTATTCTATTCCACTTCCGGGAAGTACATAAAAGTATCACACTTTCCGATTAACTATATTTAATCCCGTTATTTAAATTAGATTATTGCTTAAAACTGGTCTCATTGGTTTTAAGGTCCTAATGGGATCTGTAATATTAAGTGTATTCACGTTAAGGTTGCGCCGGATGTGGCACGTACACATTGGCGTTGATGCATTCATCTTCTATAGCAATAACATGTCAAAAAGAAAGACGTGTAGAACAAAACAACCCGGCGGAAGAGATTCATAATTTTTCTTTTAGAATTTATGATTAAAGTGACATAAATATAAAGAATGTATCAACCAGGTTCCAACGTTATGAAGCTACGTATCGGATGTGATCATCAGAGGCGCAAATATCTGAAGAACAGAACCTCACTCGTGTTTTTACGGTTCTAACAGTGTACAGACTGTGGTTAGCATCGAGCTAACCGTGTGTGAGCTAATGTTGATGGTTCATTCAAACCTCTCTGACGTCCTGGTCCGCGCTCAGGAAGCCCTGGATGTAGCTGAACATCTCCGTGACAGACATGTCTGACGAGGAGGAGGAAGGCCGAGGAAGAAGAGGAGGATGAGGAGGAGGAAGAAGGTGAAGAAGAGGAAGAAGCGTCCGCAGCTAATTCAGAAAAACATCAACGTGCACAAGAGACCGTCCCCGTTTCAACCGGCGCCTGCAGATGACGTCACGACTTCAACGTCAAGGTCTGTAGTGAAGAAAGAAAAAAAAAGAAAGAAAGAAAGAAAGAAAGAAAGAAAGAAAGAAAGAAAGAAAGAAAGAAAGAAAGAAAGAAAGAAAGAAAGAAAGAAAGAAAGAAAGAAAGAAAGAAAGGCAGGAGAAAGGTAAAAGAGAGAAATAACAATAGAAAAAGAAAAACAGAAAGAAAGAAAATAAATATATAACTTAGTAACAGACAGAGAGACAAACAAATATACTGATAAAGATAGATAGATAGATAGATAGATAGATAGATAGATAGATAGATAGATAGATAGATAGATAGATAGATAGATAGATAGATAGATAGATAGATAGATAGATAGATAGATAGATAGATAGATAGATAGATAGATAGATAGATAGATAGATTCATAGATAGATAGATGATAGATAGATAGATAGATAGATAGATAGATAGATAGATAGATAGATAGATAGATAGATAGATAGATAGATAGATAGATAGATAGATAGATAGATAGATAGATAGATAGATAGATAGATAGATAGATAGATAGATAGATAGATAGATAGATAGATAGATAGATAGATAGATAGATAGATAGACAGATAGATAGACAGATATATATATATATAGATAGATAGATAGATAGATAGATAGATAGATAGATAGATAGATAGATAGATAGATAGATAGAAAGATAGATAGATAGATAGATAGATAGATAGATAGATAGATAGATAGATAGATAGATAGATAGATAGATAGATAGATAGATAGATAGATAGATAGATAGATAGATAGATACGTAGATACATAGATAGATAGATAGATAGATAGATAGATAGATAGATAGATAGATAGATAGATAGATAGATAGATAGATAGATAGATAAATAGATAGATAGATAGATAGATAGATAGATAGATAGATAGATAGATAGATAGATAGATAGATAGATAGATAGATAGATAGATAGATAGATAGATAGAATAAAACGACTGCATCAGTGACAATCATAGCATTAAATAAATAGTTGAAGCCCTGAGAAAGAAATGTAACATCTTTTAGTCTGTTTTCTCTACATCACCATCCAATACACAACTCTCACCCAAGCTGTTTCCTAAAGTAATTTACATTCTATGATATCATGAAAATCCTAACAGGAACTCATTTCTATTAAGACCAACTATAATAGGATCTGATGTAATATGGGACAAAGAAACCATAGCTCTTTTTTCAAAGAGCCTCCTACAAGTAAGTGGTTTAATACATAAAACAGAAACTGCTTTGTTTCCAGGACAAAAACTTAATATCGTTCAAGACACGCTGCATTACCTAACTCACCCTGCTGGGGGAGCCAAAGTAGAGCCCTCGCTCATGTTACCTTCATGTACTGCTGGGAAATAGCACGATTAATCCAAATCCTTTCACAAAGAATAACTGGTCAACAGTCCATTTTTTGTAACAATGTGGCAACACGAATGTGTTTCTTACTAGATTCGTCCCATGACTGATCTATATAACGATGTATTCACCGTCAGTAAATTAATACACCATAAACTCTGTCTCAACATTGTCTTATCAGAAAAAAGTGTAGAAAACGTAACAGTGAAACATGAATGTGTCAGGCATATTTCAACAGCAGGAAAAAGTGTTTGATAGGCTGGAAGATATAAAATGCATCTAAATCATGCTTACATGGTTGAAAAATAGAGAAAGCTAATAACTGTATATATGCATCATAATCAAATATGAAATTGTTAAATAGAGAATTAAAAATAAAACCTCAAAGTAAAGATTAAAAGAACAGTGCTGAATTAGACATTAGCAATTAATGGATTTAATGGGAAAAAAAGAAAACTTGGCACAAACGAAATAAGAAACTTCAGTAATGAATGTGCTACGTGTGTGGTAATTCCCATGGCTCCTGAAGGCACCTCAGACCTGACGCAGGGAACCAGCAGTGATCAGTTTGTCTCCTGTTGCTTCAGATAGTTCTTAGAGACTCGATCAGTGCAGGTCAGCAGCTCACACTCTCTGTCCCGGCATCTAACTTTCGTGTCTGATCCGCATCTTTGTTTGTGAATGTCTCTTTTCCCTCGTCACACCGGGACCGGGACACCCTGCAGCTGAATGTGGCCGAGCTGAACCTCTGAGATGGAGAAAAGCTCAGCAGAAGAGGACTGCGTGGATTCAGGAGCCGAAACCGGAGGGTGAGTGGAGCAGAAATCACTCTGACATGTGACACATCTCAGCATGTTGGGAATTACAAGCATATGAATTATTCATACATTCTTGCCTTTGATGTAAGATAGAATTCTAAGAATCTTCTAACCTGCATTATGGAAACTGTTAAACATTCCCAAGCTGAGTCTTGTTCATGCTCATATTTACTGCCGAGGTAAAGCAAGTGTACTTTATTAAAAATGTCTCATGTAAAATGCAACTACAAGAGCTGTCAGATAAAGAGGAAAGCATTCAATTTTTTAAAACAATTTTAAAATATCTAATACTGCAAGAAAAGAGACACTTTTATGCAATTTTATAAATCTTTAAACAGATAACTATAGTAGTCAATCAACGGATGTTCTAAATTGTTTAACAGTGGGCTGTGAGCAAACTCAATCAACATCAGACCATTAGTCCAGAGCCATATTCTTGGATTACATCCCTTTGCCAGTAATTTATGTTTGTTGAGGACATATGGAGGAGGTGTAATCTGATTGTTTGGTGGAAAGTTCAGTCTTAATCACCAGCTCATTTGTTAATGAGAGGATACAAACACATGCTACTTATTTCAAAGCTTAATTCAAAAGTGCTATTTACAAAAAGAGTGAAATGAATCATGAACCGTGAAATGAATCATTGTACTGTTCACTCTGTTTTCAGCCATTAAACAAAGATGTGCATCAGTCTCTCCTGCGGTAGGCTATATGACTTCTAGATGTGGCTTTGTTGTTGTTGTTGTTGTTGTGAGAGAGAGAGAGAGAGAGAGAGAGAGAGAGAGAGAGAGAGAGATAGAGAGAGAGACCCACAACCCCTTGTGAGACACCATCATTAGCAGTAGCACAGAATACCTAGATGTCTTGTTTTGATGGTTGATTACAAGCGTAGTCTCTGTTACTCTATGTTTTCTTTTCGTCTGTGTTCATATAACTTCTTATAGACAAGGCCGTTTTATTTATAAAGCATATATTATTTCATAAAATGGATAGAAGCATGTCAAATTATATAATGAAATAAAATAAAACGATGGTGCTTTTGTAAAATGGTTTAGTTAAAGGCACATACATAAAAGTCTAAATGATCCACATCTGTGCCACCCTAAATACACAACAAATTTATATATTAAAAATTATAGGGTTTTATCCAATTAAAACCCCAAAAAGTTTGAACAATGGCCACTTATGATATCATTTATGTGCCTTATTCCGCCTAGTAGCCAGTTTTCCTTTCTTGTCCCTGAGAAGATGATGGAGATGAAGATTCAGAGCTCATGTGTGGCCTCTGTTAGAGGTGGAACCAAACCTGTGAAGTGGAACCAAACATCATAATGTGTGTGAGGGAGCTTGTTTCATGGGAAAACCAAAACAAAACAGGAAAAGCAGAACAGATCCCTGTGAAAATGATGTGAGAGGAAACGCAGAGAAGTTTAGCTGATATCCACAGAGCTGCTCCATCCTCCTCCACTTCCTGTTCAGCTCCCACATCCACTGGTTCAGTTGTCTCCCAGCCAATCACCTGTCAGATAATTGTGGTATACAGACTCATACCCAGACTTCTGAGGATGCATACGCTAGCTGGCTATCATGCTAACATGCCATAGCTGTCAATGCTATGCTTAACACAACACAGACATTTCTAATGGTTGACCAGCTTCCTTGTCTCTCAAGACTCATTTTCATGATCGGAAGGACCCGTATTTACGTTAACGTGATTTGATTGGCTAGTGGTTATTTGGCTTTTTGTTTAAACTCAATATCATTGGCTACTGCCTGCACTGCCGCTTAAGAAATTAGAAGATTTGCACAACTTCTCCTGCACTGTTTGGGGAATCAATAATCATTTCCATCATTTATTAATTCTGAATCCTCTTAAATAGATTCTCTGTGACCTCATGTTGGGCCAAACCAGTAATTTAGTAATCAAAACGGCAAATACCTGACAGAGAACGGTGGATGTCGGATTAACTGGTTAGGCATACAACGATGGTGTTTCATGTTCTACCTCCTACCATCAATCCTTTCCATAAAGCGGTGATGATCTTTCTCTGAATACAACCAGAACTTATGCAGCAGAGCATAAAACATTAATATGAGTCATTGTTGGCACGCTCACGCATGTCTTAGGATTTATTGCTTAATGTTTAGTTTCTCTCCGTCCTCATCCTCCATAGTCTTGTTTTCTACCTCTTCCCAACCTCTCACTTCCTGCATCCCTCCCATAATCAAACAACATACACCTGCCTCTGTTCACCTCCATGTGAGTAACACAAGCCCTTTAGACTCATGTCAGGTCTCTGTGCAGTCGAACCTGTGAGCAAGACCGAGCTGCTGCCTGTCTGCGCTTCAGGTTGCGTTTATTGTCTTTGGGTGGAGATGAAACGAGGCAGTGTGGCCAGACTGGGAAGTGAGATGCTAACCAGGACTGCAAGGGGAATCCTGCCAAACACACACACACACACACACACACACACACACACACACACACACACACACACACACACACACACACACACACACACACACACCAGAGGGAGCCATCAAAACAAAACTGCAACTGCACACATCATACCTCCAACTCTGCTCCAAAGAGTCATAAACCTTCAAGAGGAAGATTCTTTCAGTTTTCTTGGTGCATGAAGGGACAAGCCTCTGAGTTTCAGGCTAGCCCTTCCGCTCATTTTATATCTGTTTTATAACATTTCTCCCGCTGCAGTCCCTCAATCATCTTTGCTTTTTACCTTTTCTCCGCTCACCTCTGCTTCCTCTCTCTTCTCTCGTCCATTCGTCTCTCTGTGCCAATGCCCGTTAGTTAGATTGATAACCGCCTGTTACAGGAAACAGACTCGTTCCTCTGTTTCCCGCTGTCCTGCAGCTCCACTGGCCTTATTAGTTTAGAGACAGAGTCACAGGGTGTGTGTGTGTGTGTGTGTGTGTGTGTGTGTGTGTGTGTGTGTGTGTGTGTGTGTGTGTGTGTGTGTGTGTGTGCGCAATCGTCTGTGGTTGTCAGCTGACTCCCGTGGGAATAATATTCTCAGGATGTGTAGTATACGTGTGAGCTGAGGTTTCACAGATGGTTGTAACATGGAAGGGTGCATGTTATACACGTTACATACAGTAAATGTCTCTTACCTGTTGCATGCTCTATTTGAGGAATTTGCAAAAATTCTCTGACTTTTTTTTTCTGTGTAAATCAGATTAGCGGAAATCAAATTTTGCTCCTGTCCCAGCTCATAGATGGGAGCTTTAGATTAAACCCCTTTGAATAAGAGTGTGTGTGTGTGTTCCCAGAAGCGAGGAAATAAGACCCTTTACTTTAAGGAAAACTTTGAGAGTTAGGTTAAAAGATAAATACTCCTCATGTCTGTAAATTAAGTAGATTAAACTACATATTGGAAGTTATAGGGAGGCCTGGCTCTGTCAAGTGTTTAAATATACCTGCGAACTAGCACTTTTACGTATTGTGCCTGGTTTCTGGAAGCTACAAACTAAAAAAAATGTTAACGAGTTAACGAGTTTGTGACGTTTACATTATCTTTTTATTTGTTGATGAAAAATAAATGAAAAATAAATAATCGCTAATCATTAAATCCGCAAACAAGATTCTTTAAGTCATAGTTGAATAGTGCTTTGCAGTTTGCCCAATTCCAATCTTAAGGCTAGTAGTTAATCATCATGCTTCCAGCAGTTTAACTTGCTGGTGAATCTCATGACCGAATAGAAGATAATGTCAATGTATAAAACTCTCAATATTTTAGATTTACAACTTGAAAATGTGCACTATTAACACAGCATTGCCGTCAAAGACTGTATAAAAAGGTGGATGAAATAGAGAGATATAAATGATCCCAAGAGAAAAGACGGCTCTCCAAAAGTGAAGGGAATCAACCCAATCGCCCCCTGTTGGCTGCCTGCAGTATAGGTTATAGACCCCAGCTCCTCCATGTTAGTGCATGGGGCACGGACCAATAACATGTTTTTTACAAGCATAGCCATCAAATACATGTTGATATGTAAAAGCGAATAAATGTCCTCCAGGAATATAATGAAGTGTAGCAGAAGTACGAAATGGTATATAAAAGAAATTCATAGTATAATATAAGTACTCAAGAATATTACTTGAACACAGAACAGTGGAAGTAATGGCATTAAACAGTAGTTGAGAGAATGTCCCTGTGTTTGTTTCATCCCTGCAGTGAAACGTCTGTGACCTTTCCATTTGGACCTCTCATACTGTTTAGCCAGATGTCAGCATTTTATATGAAACAGGAGTGTGTCATCCTGTAAATCATGTTGATTGCACCCAAGCTGTAATATAAACTCTCCTCTCTCTGTTTCCTGTCCTCTCTGTCTTTGTCCCCATTGTCCGTTTCCACTCTTTTTTCTTGTCCGTCGTCCGCTGCAGGTCTGATTACAGTCCCCTGTCCTCAACGAGCAGTAAGTAAACCAACGGCGACATGAAGCATGAAACACACACACACACACACACACACACACACACACACACACACACACACACACACACACACATACACACACACACACACACAGGAGCAGGACTTTATCTCCCTATTACACACAAAATATCCATTAACATGGAAGGGTTGTTTTGTGTGTATGTGCGTGTGTGTGTGTGTGCGTGTGTGTGTGTGTGTGTGTGTGTGTGTTTGGCTGGGGGGGGGTCTGGTCTGGTTGCCACAAGGTCTCCATCCCTCCTCTCACAATGGGGGGATAATGTCCAATATTCTTTCCATTAATCTGGTCTACAGGAAACTGCCTTATCCTGACGGCACCACACCCCCCCCCTCATGTTTCCTGTGTCATCTCTGTATCATTTGAGCTCCTGTCCACTATTGTCTCTCCCGACTGGAGGTCAGACTGGGAACAAAACTTGTGCTGTGACCAATATCAGAAGGAGATTGCTGAATTAGAAATACAGTAATTGAGGACTTAGTGTGATTTAGGACTTTACCCATAATGCCACTCTCAGATACTTACACCCAGACGACCAGTTTTTGATGTGATTCACATGTGATTTATGTCATAATACTTGTGTATGATTGGCTGTCAGGTTCTTTGTGTACTTTGTATGACTTTATTGTCCATCAGGGAACATGTCTTGTATAATGAGTTTTAAAGGAGACATATGATGCTTCTGTCCTAAATTGTGTGATATAGTTTTTTTATGTGAATGAAAAAGTTCTGCAAAGTTAAGTCATAAGTCCAAGATAAAGGGAGCTCCTCACACCGCTGCTGAAGCTCCTTGTAGACAGGTTTTTAATCAGAGTGTCTGTGAGGTTTCGGAAATGTTGGGTTTCTGGTGCATTTGTGACGTCAAATGTGACTCACTGGAAAAAAAGTGGGTTTATCTGCGTTTAAGAAAACCTGCTGATACCTCTTAATTTGGGTTTCAAATAGCTATACTAGTTCTTAGGCGCAGTATTAGAAAAACATTCACCTTCAGCAGAGAGACAAAGTAAAGGAGCCTCCTGGGTTTATTTGTCAAAGGGACAGACGACAGATGGAAACAAACAGCTGTGGTGACAGATTTTCCAAAGATGTGAGAGGAGAAAATGTGTCTGAGCTCCGTGTGTGGCTGCCTGTTTTTGTCCTCAGTGTGTGTGTGTGTGTGTGTGTGTGTGTGTGTGTGTGTGTGTGTGTGTGTGTGTTCACCGATGTGTTCATTGCAAAGATGCATGCAGCATTAGTCTCCCGTGTCTGCCGCCTCCACAGAAGTATATTTAGGTTCTGCTATAGATCATGCTCCTGTTTATACAAGTGGTCCTACCCCTTGACCTTTGACCTGAACTCAGACCCATTATAAGCCCCCTGGAGACAGACTGATATGATAAACTACCAACGTCAGTCTGACCGAGGTCATAACTCTGTAAGAGAAGTTGTAGGGATTCAAATGGCAAACGATCTGTTTTAAAATGAAGATGCAAAAACAAACCTGAATCGCAGAGTCATTGTTGTTGAGCATCTCTCCTGAGTTTGTGAGCTGAACTGTTCATGAAAAATATTCTCTTGTGCAGTCAAACTTACAAAGTCACTTGATTAAACCCCCAACACGTACTCACTGTTCAGCCTCTGCAAAATGCTATCTGATTTTTAACGTGGCTTGAAGTGTCGGACTGAACTTAATATCCATTTACTCAGCTATAACTTCTTTGTATAACCGATTTCAGACATGACCTGTGGAGGATCTCAGGAGAATCTGGTCCCCTGTGAGGGGTCGTGCAGCACATCGACAACGGCTTTGACTCTTATCACCACAACCTCTCTTGATGTTATTGAAGGTGTCCTCTACGTGTGTGGCATCGCTTTTTCTCCCAGAGAGATTTGTTTAATTTTTGCAACTGTCACGCATTAGAAGAATCATTAACCCCCTCTCCTGCTGTGTAATCACAACGGATTCGGCAGACTTCTACTCGGGGCCCAGGAGGAGTAAGTCCGGCTGCTCTCACTCAAACGTGCCTTCACACACACACACACACACACACACACAATAAACACCTCCTGTGAAAATGTAGAGGATCTCTGCATTTTCTAAACAAAAAAGTGAAGTTCGGAAGGATTTGATGTTTGATGGGGCCCATGCTGACAGGGTCATGATTTTTACTTGCATGACAAACTACCAAGTAGAATAGCAATGCATCATCAATTTACCTCACAGTCACACACAAGCAATTACACAAAACTATACAGCCCTGGATATTCGTGTCTATTATGTTTTATTACTTTATATCTTCATATCTCTATTGCAAGGATTTTATGGAATGAGGGAACAACATGCTAATTGTCTTCAGTTTTCTTTGTTTAGCCTGCAGCTGCTGTGTGCAGCGTCCTTTGAGATTTCAATAGAAGGTCAAAAGGTTTGAATTCAAGAGGCTTCAAGTGAGTCCCACCCTCAGACACTAATCACACAACCTCACTTTCTCTAGGTCACTGCAGACAAGTGCATTCAGCCAGAATTACCTGATGATGCCTGGCCTTCAGTGGTTTTCTCTGTGTGTGTGTGTGTGTGTGTGTGTGTGTGTGTGTGTGTGTGTGTGTGTGTGTGTGTGTGTGTGTGTACCTATGTGTTTGTGAGAAATTAATGTTTTTTTGAATTAGTTGGGGGTGTAAGCTGTACAGAGGTCAGACTGTAACAAAGCGGAGACACTCAAATATACTAACAGAGAATTAAGCAGGACATGCATAATTTCTCACACTGGAATAACTAAGAAAATACTTTGGATATATTTATTACGAGCAGGTGAAAATTTACACAATAGCCGGTGTGGATGCTGAAGAAAAAACTCGGAGGAAATCCGACTTTTGCAGGTGATGGTGGAGAAAACGCAGACTGTGAAAACATTTCTCCCTGAGAGAGATATCGGGAATGAAAGGAAGATTTCAAAATAGTGAATAAAAGAAATCAGTTCAGTGAGTCTTTTGTGCTACAGAGTTGAAGATAGGATGGATTGTTTATAAGCAGGGATCCTGTCACCAGCAGATGTTTGCTCGCTGAGACAAAGACGTATATGTGTAATAGCAAACCATATTGTAATATAAAGATAGACGACAAGACCGCTTCTTAAACGTGAAGCCAAAGCGTCTCGATTGCCCCCTGGTGGCTGGCTGCAGGTTAGATAATAAACACCACATCCTCCGTGTTAGCGGATGGGACATAGACATGTTCTTTTGTCCCCTGAAAGTCACTATAGCTTCTCCTCTTAAACTACCTGAAGCTGGTTGACATGACTGCTCCCTAAAAGTGAGGACAAAGTGCCTCAATCGACCCCTGGGGGCTGGCTGCAGTATAGAACATAAACCCTGCGTACTCCATATTAGTGGTTGGGATCAAACTAAAATGTCAAATTCACTTAAAATCATTTTTTTCTCAAAGATGGTTTCCATCATTTGAGTTAGTTTGCATCAGGCTGTCGTATGTGTCGTATGTGTTCATGGTTCTTATTTGTTAGATTTTAATTAGGTCTTCATTACTCAAAAAGTGCTTAAAATTCCTTAAGTGATTGGCACAAGATGGCAGTGTTTGTATCTGTGATATTTTGGCTTCATTTCTGCATCGTGGGATGAAGTGGAGACTCGGAAACTGAAAGCCAATAGAGAGAGAGCTATAAACAGAAAGTGAGTTCATCAAATAGTTGTTTTCTGGTAGTAAAAAATATAATGGTGTTAGTACATTCCTTGGTCCTTCATTGGTTAGAGTTAACCACTCAACTCAAACATTTTCAGATTACTGTGTAATTTATGTCTGCGGACTCTGCCCCTCGGTGGATGTTAATCGTTTTTGTCGTGGTGCGTTCAAGTCTGTGTCAAAACGATGAGTCTCCACCACAGAGAAAAACACTGGGCTGGTCCAGACTGCCTGTGCAGTCCAGTAGCCCCCGAGGACCTGCTCTTGTTATTTCAGCTCCTATCAGCAGAACCAGGAACACATGTGTATGAAAGTTACTCCACCTCCGTTATTTTACATTTGTACAACAACCCACACTAATGAGTTTTAGCTGCTGGATGAAATAACTACGGGTGAAAGTGCAGGGTCCCGCAAAAGTTAAACTCGCTGTTTAACTTTAGCTGTTTTCAGACATGTCCTGCGGAGGCTCTGCGGACAATTATGTCCGGACTTTTTCCGGAGTCCATCTTTCACACATGCACAGCACAGCAGGGGGTTCTCTGTTCAGAGGCAGGAAGTAACGTATTGGCACCACTTTTTCACCCAGAGATATTTATTTCCTTTTTGTATCTTTTCGTTTTGGCATCTGTCGCATGTTAAAAGCCTCAGGTCGGCAGAAAGTCGGGAGGCTCTAACTCAATTGTGTTCTCCCAAACACCGCTTCTGTTGAAAATACATAGAGGATCTCTGGAGTTCAGTGCATGTCTGAGAGCAGCTATTGCAATTGTTCATTAAAATGTCTCTGTTTTATATGTTGTGGACTACTGTACCTGCATTATCCAAAATGTTTTTCGAAAGCCGCAATTTATTTCCAAGTCAAAAGGACGTCTGATTTTTGCGCCTTAATTGCATCATATCTCCTTATTCATGGCTTTACCCATTTCTGCAATAACCTCCAGGGGATATATTTATATATATCTTTTCTCTTAGAAAATGATGCCTTTGTCTGTTAGAACGACACCGCTGAGTATCCCTTCACACGCCAAACCACATACAGTGCAGTCAGCCACGGTGCTTTCAGCAGTGAATTTAAACCGCACCTGATGGATCAAGGACCACCCGTAACCCCTCAGCACACACATGCTCACACACACTCCCGGTGCTTTCTGCCTAGTTGAATGTGACACACTGATCCAGGCACTGCTACAAGGCAGCTCGTGTTGAGTGTTTCCAAATGTGCGTCCTCAGTAATGAGGTTTGGAGCATGAGGCAGATCTCAGATAAATGTGCTGCAGTTGGCTGTTTGTTAACGGTTTTAATTGAAGTAGTTCTGTCTCGTTGACCTTGTTGCGGGTGATAGCGAGGTAGTGACAGTGCGTTCACTGACTACAAACACACTGCAGTCTGTGAGGAGAGCTGCACAGTGGAACATGTTTTGTTTTGATCGTTTTTTATTTTAAACAAAGACAGAAAGGTACAATAGATAGATGAATATATAGTGGAGTTGGGAGTCATGAATTAGGATAGGCTGAGGGATTGGATCTCAGGACCCAGGTAGTGCTCTCAACTCGTACTTGGACCAGTATCAGATCAGTGCTTCGTCTGTTTCTTCTTCTTTGCCTGATTTCCTTCAGCAAAGGCCTCTGCAGCCCTCAGCTTGGTAAATCACACCCAAAAACAAAGGACGTTAAACAGTTGATCATGATGTAAATTATACAGAGTTCCACTGGCTCTTTGGTCTTAAAAAGTCTTAAATATGTTAAAATGTTCTGTACTAAGCCTTTACTGAGACATCACTGTGATATTCCTTCATATTGGTCCTACTTGAGGTAAGCTTTAAATTTAATTCATATTGGTCTTAATGTCTTAAATTGAACTTGTTGAAACCTGCAAAGGCCGTGTTATAAATAAAGACTGAAGTGTAGAATTGCACTTACCTCTACTTCTACTTGCTTTTGCCATTGAGCAACGCTCTTTGGACACTTGTTCTTTTCTCTCCTGAGTACAATACTCCCATGCTGCAATATAAATCCCATCCAAAAACAAAGTACATTAAAGAGTTGATCATAATGTAAATTATTCAACAGGGCCTTTTAGGGCTGGGCGATTTTCGATCCCGATTCGGGATCGCGATAAAATTTTGATCGATTTCGATTATCTCCTTGTGACATGTATTCGATCTCACGTGGCAAAAGTAAGCGCAACAACAGTGTCGGAGTCTGCAGTAAGGACACGACACGCCCCCTTCCCATCGTGAAAGCTGCTGCAGTTGCGAGAGAGAGAACGAAGTTGAAAAAATGAGTGAAACTGAAGTCGGGGACAGTGAAAATAATGCCGAATGTGAGAGCGACATCCCTACATCACCCGGAACCGAAGACATTTTCGAAATAAAGCGTAACGCGACGTCAGTTGTGTGGACGTGGTTTGGATACGGCTAAAAGGACGAGGAGCAGACGAAGCCCCGGTCTGCAAAATATGCCGGCGGTCGGTACCAGCCAGGACGGGAAACACCACAAACCTTTTCAATCACCTGAGACGGCACCATCCCAGTGATTACACAGAGAGTATGACTCTGCGGGCTCAAGTTTGCACGACACCAAACAAAGAGACAGGCAAGACCACTACGTCTCCCGTTAGCATCGCTAACGTTAGCATCGCTATGTTAGCAAAACAACAGTCCATCCAGTCGTGTTTTGCAGCCATTGCCCCATATGAAAACAATCGAAGCGGGGAAAAAATATAACGAGCGCTATTACTTATTGCTTAGCTACAGATATGATGCCCCTGAGCACAGTGGAGAGGGATGGCTTCAGGAAACTGATCAAAAACTACATATCGTGTTAAGAATCGAGATCGATCAATATGAAAAAACATATCGTGATAACATTTTTTCCCATATCGCCCAGCCCTAGGGCCTTTGGCCTTAAATATGTTATTACGTACTAGATCTTAAATATGTTTGGATACTACATTTTGCTTGTTTGTGGGAATAAGTAGATACCTACTCTCTAGTTTGCAAAGGCTCTGCGCACCTCGGCTTCAATTATAGGGAGGTGCAAGTAATACTGGAACTGTGATATTCCTTAATATCTAACGTACTTGATGCATGTCTTACATTTTATTCTTATTACTCTTATAACCTGTTGAAACCTGCAGCGACACTGCTATAAATAAAGACTCAAGTGTAGAATTGCACTTACAGCTTCCCTCGTTTGCTTCTGCTCTTGAGGCGCTGCCTCTGAAGCTTTGGACTGTGCCTTCTCAACTGAAAATCTCTCCTTGCGCATCTAAACATCAGACCCAAAAACAAAGTACATTTAACAGTTAATCATGACGACTGCGTCTTTGGCCTTAAAATGTCTCAAATATGTTAAAAATTACGTATTAGGCCTTAAACCTGTTGAAACCTGCAGAGAACCTGTTAGACAAAGAGACTCAAGTGTAGAATAGCACTTACCTCATCCTTTACTTGCTTGATGATCTCTTCCTGGGAAAGTGGCCACTCATCCTCACTATCGTACTCCCCGCTGAGGGAACCAACACAGACACAATCGTCAACCCAATGTTCCAAGAGTTTAAAATGTACTCAAAGATTTCATTACAAACATTTACACTATCTCCAAATTAAGAGATAAAAAAGGCTGACCTTTCAATTGGGATTATGCAACTGATAGTCTGCTGAAGCTGCTCTGGATCCTGACCCAGAAGATATTTGGTCGAATCGCTTGGTTTGCAGTCCTCGTCCAGAAACTACAAACATTAAATGATACAAGGATGTAGGAATTTTACAAAGTAGAATTAAGAGTCAGTAATACACACACACACTTTATATATATAGAGAGAGAGAGACAGAGAGTGAGAGAGAGAGACTCATAGAGAGAGAGAGACTCATAGCTTGGAAGGTTACCTTAGTATTGCGGTAATATTGAATGGCGAGCAGCTCAGTAGTCTTCTCCTCCACCACATCCAGATAGTGGAGGATTTTTTGGTGATGATCCAGCATGACCCCTTTCCCTGTGGGCTCAAAGTCCAATATAGCGCAGGCACGCTCCACTCCTGTGGAAATTTTGGAAAGAAGAGAATTTGAATGTATGTTGGTGCTTCATGCAGATATATACATATACACACACAAGGAGAAAAAATGTCATTGGAACAACACAACTAAAGTAATGCAAATACTCAGTCATGAATACATTTTCGAATAGATAGTGTCTTTTTTATATGTTGAATTGCATGTTTGCCAATCGCACATTTGCATGTTCATCTGACTAAAACAATCTCAACAAATTCACTGGAATTCATTGATTACACTAATTGAGCTGTGTTTCTATTTCCCTTTTAATGTAATTGCCATCAAATTAAGGAAACTACCAGATTCAGAAAAAATTGTCCCGTAAAATAAACTGTTGCCAAACCTGGCACTAGGTCGTCCAAGAATTTGATGATGGCGTTTTTGCGGCGGATGTGGGACTCAGTGCGGGCCTGAATCTCCTCCAGCCTTTGATTCAATTCACGCATCACAGTGGAATGATCGGGCTCCGGCACATTTTTAGGGTAAGGTTCGTCCAGCTGGTTTTGGAGCTGCAGAATTGTTCATTTCAGTGTTAACCATCAAGTTTATATGTAATAGGACATACATTTATACAGTGAAAATATAAATATAATAATATATTGTTAAATGTCACATTATAATTTTTTTTAAGCTTAAGGATTTTTGCTCCCGAGTTCAATATATACGCACATCTATGATTTCAGTCCTCAGGTCCTGAATCTCTTTTTCCTGGTGCATGACATCCGTGGGGAGTAAAAAGTATCGATTCTCCTCTACACAGGGAAACAACAACAAGATACATTTAAATACTCTTTAATTGTTTGTCCTAATTCAAAATCCTTATCAAAGTGGGACATTATATTTATGTAGTGTCAATTCATGGTTAATCATGTGATATTTAAGTTTATGAAGAAATTACTCAATCTATACAAAAAATGCACATCAATACATCTACATTAAATAAAACCCGATTCGATACGGAAATTCAACCGAGAGAATAACAGTGGGAGGTTGTGTGGGTAATATTTACCATTGTTGAACTTTTCAAGTGCCGTTTCCACGTTGTCTTCGCCTGACACCACGATGATCTCCTGATGCACCCCCCTCAGAGTTACCATATAGTCCTCATAGCTCTCCAGATCCTTCTTCAGTGCCATTACTGGGACAAACAAACCATTCACATGAAAACAAAGTCTAACCCCCGTCATGTGAAACTGAAGTTAACTAAATCTGTACCTCACAGTTCAACAATGTACATCTTTGTTGATATCTAATTCAAAAGTAGTGTTAGCACTATTTTCTTCTCACTAGATGATTTAAACATGTTGGCATTAATATCCCGATTGACAGCTGGCAATGTCACTATTAAACCTGATGTCATAATTGTAAACATTGTGTGAAAATGGAAATATTAGCTCCAGCACAATGGCCATGTCTTACATTTCTTCTTATGGACATCCACTTGTGTGTCCCTCTTCTTGTTCTTGATGGCAATGAACTCCTTCAGCTTGACCTGATGTGCAACTTCCACGTCCAGGTAATTCATCGAATTTGTGAACGTGGCAATTTCATCTTCTTGCTTCTCCATCATCATCTTCAAATTGGACTCTAACTTTAGCCTGAGGTAGAAATTAGAATACACAATTTAAATGGATGAATAGAGAAGATTCAAAAACCAAGATCATGGGGATCTTTTATGACATACATCGCATTATCGGCATCAGTGGACTGCTTGATGGTTTCCACAATATGGCTGCGGATCTCCTCCAATTCCTACAACACAAAGTTCAGAGATATTTTTTTGACTTCCCAACAATACAGCAGCGTAAGTGCTTGAATAGAAGGTTATTAACAGGGAATCCAAACAAAAATATCCCCTATGGTGTGACCTCTGACCTTGTTTCGATTGTTCATTCTGTCTTTGAATGCGAGATACTCGTTGTGAATCTCCCCCAGATCATATAGATGGCTATGGCAATCGACTAGTTGCATATTGAATTCTTGCTTCATCTGAAAAGTACATTGTACACATACATGAGGATAAAAACTTGCGTACTATTATTAACCAGACAAAGATGCTCCTTCTTAACTCACACAGTCCAATTTGACTTTAGCGCTATCCAAGTACTTCCTGGTATTCAGCTGGTCAGGCCTACCCCTTTCTTCCTGCCCGAGCTCCTCCACTTTCAGCTCAACATCTGCAATCTGCACACAATATAAACTCATGGCATTAATACATGACATATACTTAAGGCTCCATTATGCTACTCCGTAATCCGTTACGGACGGACGAACGGACAGGTCGGACGGACACTTTTTCATTTTTACTTCTCCGTGTTGAAAACAATTCACAGCGAGAGAACAGTAGGTGGCGCAACGGAAGACAAGCTTGGAGAAGCCTACCTCACGAGTAATCAGAAGAAGTCCTCTCTGTTTATTTACTTACTCCCCACTTGCACACAGTGTAGGCCACGATGGCAACTAAATAAAATAAAGTGACACCCAGCAGGTCAAAATGCTGATGTAATCGTTTCTTAGCGCAGCGGTTCCCCGGTCTTGTTTCCGAACTGTGTTGCTAATTCCACAGCTTGAAGCTCCGTGTAGCTTGAAGCTAGACGGAGCTAGCTAGCTCCCCTCCCAGCTAGCTTTCCCCCAGCTTCCACATACAGTCAGCAGGGACTCCCGAAACTAACTACTACCCAGTGTTTGCTTCTAACCTGGCGGTATTGTAGAAACAGTGTCATGATAGAAGTGGAATTAAAGTCGTGACGGCGGGTTTTTGCACTGTTACCACCGCAGTTAGCATGGTGGCTAGCCCGCTAGCGCCGTTTTGAAAGCTCGTTATAACCGTATGTGACCGTGCACACATGCCGTCAGTACTCTAACGAGCCACTGTTAGCCGGACAACTCCGCTGGCTTAACACACACGTCACATTAATCGTAGAATCGTAGTTGTGTTTGTGTTTATTGTGAAGCAGAAGGTTTGAGGTCCGGAAATGTGAAATCCGGAAATGACGTCGTAGGGAAATTATGTCGTTAGCGGACCAATCACAGGCAAGGGCTGTCCGTGGGGTCTCCGAAATATACACGGACAGTTACAAAAATCAGAGGTGCGCGAAAAGCTGTCCGAGGCGCTCGGAGAGGGCGTTCCACGACGGATAGGGCAGTCTTATCTGTCCGTTTTTTCTTAAACGGAGAAGTATAAAGGAGCCTTTAGTTTTATCAAAATATCAATAAACATGAATTTAAACTAAAGGTTAGTAAGCTATGTATTGACAAGGGCAATTCACCTCTTTCTCCAAGTCCTTGTGAATCAGCATTTCTATTGCCAGCGTCTCGTCGAGATTGTCGCACTGTTTCAACAAAGCAGGGTCTTGGATGGGCAGGGGGAAAGCAGTAGCTAACTTGTCCTTCAACGTCTCCTGCTCCTTGAGGTAGTTTTCTATCTGCAGACTTCACACACAACACATAAACCGCTGGTCAGATCAATTAAAATGCACAATGTTGATATTGCCATGTTGGTGTGCTTTAATTCTTTTTTTGGTGTTTTTTTCTTTACTCTTGCTTGCGGATGTGCTCCCTCATCAGCTGCTCCTCTCCCTTCATCCTTTGCTGGTGTGGCAATTTGAATTGCTCTGTTAGTGTTTAGAAGAGAAAACACATCAACTGGGAAGACAACATAACTGAGAGAACATCGACATTTAAAAGTCAAGAATATATAATTAAAATAATAATCTATTCCATCTTACTCTTGTTTGGGCCAGTGTTCGAAGGCATTGTTTTTTTTCCAGAATGCATTGTTAAGCTTTGTTTTCACTGGATAGAAATATAGAGAAAGCTCTTCTGGTTTGTGGTCTTCCTACTAAATTGTGTAGTTGTCTTCACACTAAATGGTTTGTTTATGAGTCAAAGGTTATCTGCCAAGATCAAAGGATTTGTAAAGCCAGAATCAGGCTTGTAATGTCACTGGCAAGATCAAACAATTGTGATGTCAACAGGTCCTTGTTTGATGTCATCAATGTAGACACACAGACACCTATAGTAAAATCCCTACTTTGCAAAAAAATTACTTGATAACTATAATGTGACTGTCATTATTCACACTAAAAAGAATAATTTACCACAGCGGGTTTGGGCTGTATTTCTATGGGTCTATTTTGAATCTTTTTGTACATTTAAAAAAATCTTTACCCAACAGTTGTCGTAACTCATCTAATCTATCTTAATTAAAAAACTGGCAGCAGTTTTGATCCAGCGAATGGTGGCTCCACATTATGCTCTGATCGCTTTTATCTCCTGTGAAACTTGAGGGTTGGCGCCGTGCACATACAGACCCCCCTTGTATATTCAACTCTGGGAAAGGAAGTCAGCAATTCCCCTTTTTTTCAGGTCCTGCTTGCGCAGCACAAAAACACCAAGCCATGTTCCTCAGCGTCTTCAGAACGATAGGGTAAACACACTCCGTCCCCTTCATTGTGTCAACATAATTTACCAGAGTTTAATTATTTGCAGAGATGCAGACTCGCAGTTTTCTCAGTGTATGTTGAACCAAAGAGATGCAGCTGCGAAGCAGAGACTCAAGCATCCTTTCAAATTTTGTTTTATCTGTCAAGAAGGCAGTATATCAGTCGTCATTTCAATGTCTCACTCTCTTATACAGTAATATGAGAAATGCTAAGACAAGGGCAAGGCAGGAATAGTTTTATGTTGTCACTATATACCATGAAAAAACAAAGCTAACAATGTGTTGTTCTGTGTCTTAGTATTACAGACCTCAATACCACCTGTGGCACATGTCAATTTCTGCTATTCCTACTGAAAATAGTAATCACTAAAAATATCACGGAAGACAATAATTTTGTTTAAAAGCTCAAGAAGCTTCTTGAAACAGCAGGACCTTCTTTATTGAGCAAATAGTGCATCTGTTGGGGATTATTTTCGGACAGATATTTGGAGGACGGTGCAGATTGATCTTACTGCCAGTTGAATGTTTGTCTGCCACACCCAAAATAAACCTTATTAAAATACCAAAACCCATAGGTCCAAACTACTACTTAATATTTTAAAAGTTTATTTTCTCTGACCATTGTCATCACTTCTCTATAGTAGATTCAGGAGCCACACTCTGATTGGTGGTAAGGGTTTGGAGCAGGTGACAGAGGCCTAGTCCCTGCAGTTGATCGAGTCTAGCACCATGAAGTTTGATCAAATCAAATCATTTTAGATTTTGCCTAGACATTATACAGGCACACGTTGGTGTTTGGCATTCTCTGAATCGGTGCCTAATAAAGATCGATCAGGAGACGGTGAAATGAATGCTGTGATGCACACAAGAAAGAAGGCAAGGGTTAAAATAACTAAGTAAAACATAACCATTGTAACTACTTCCTGTGATTAAAAAAATACACATAGACCTCTCAGAAGCACTGGTTTCTTTAACTGCTGACCGGTTACCTCAATGAAGTCTTTAAAATCAATATAATGAGTAAATATAAGTTTCCTCATGGCCCAGACAACCTGTAGTCTATGGCACAATACCACTACTTGTTCATGAGAGCAGATGATTGTTATAAAGTAATATAATATCACAGCTGTATCCTTAAGCTGTCCCTACAAAGTTCGTTTGCATAGGAGACTTGGCTCAATCTCAATCAGAGTAAAACTTCTATGTGTTTGGCATAGAAACAAAAGTATAGCTGTGGTTTCACTGAACTTAAAGAACTCCATATTACAGCGAAGACTTTATGTTTTAATTTCCTTGGCACAAGTCAAACTGACTTATGACTGTTGGACCTTGCAATCTCTTTTTTTTCTCCTTTCTTTTTACCAGACGACAAAAAAGGGCCCCCGTCTTGAATTTCCTCCTTCAGTTGTTTTGACTTACACGGAGGGCCAAGCTGAAGCTGTGACTGCAGTGCTCTCTCTCTCTCTCTCTCTCTCTCTCTCTCTCTCTCTCTCTCTCTCTCTCTCTCTCTCTCTCTCTCTCGCGCGCGCGCGCACACACACACACACACACACACACACACACACACACACACACACACACACACACACACACACACACACACACACACACACACACACACACATGAACATGCTCCAAGGCCTTGGTTGAGTTTTCGCTGCTAATCACTCTCATATGTGCAGAGCCACTGGAAGGCGTGTTGTTTTATCTCACGTCATCATCCGTGCATATGGCTGCGAGCATGTGTTGCCGGTTAACATTTTAAACACAGAGTGAAGGTAAAGGTCTCTGAGAATTAGAAAAGACAGGCCGGCCCATAAAGGAGCAAATCGATTTTGTGTGCGTTGCGCATGCAGTAGTGTGTATGCAGACGGTCAGAGTCAGAGCATCAGCCCGAAGACTGGAGTGGATTAAGAGCTTAGAGACACACTCCTCCAGAGCTTTACACACAAACACCCTTCACAGCATTGGGGTGACTTAATCTCTAATGTATTCTCCTCGGTGTCAACTCCCCATTAACCCCTTATTGCTAAAGGTACGCCTGCAGACTTAATGTACGTTTGGTTCCAAACATTAGACAACTCAGAACATTGTGTATTTGGCTGAGTGAATTTCCGGTTTGTAAATCTTTTGAATGTGGATTCTAAAGTTCTGTCACTCATTGGTCAATTAGATTGGTGCTCGGGTCAAGTTTTTTATGTCCGAACTCATCCGAACCTGAGAGAAAATTAACTGAGCTTGACCCAATTTCCACAGGGAAAGACGTGAAAGACGGGGAAGACATTTTTGAAACTGCACAAGAGTAATCAATCATATCTTTAAATTTTGCCTTATTGTCTATTATCAGTCAAAATGAGGCAGAAGTTGAGGTATCTCTTCGGCTCATGTGCGGCTCTGACTACAGAAATACTGTAATATCTGTGTGTAGTTAAAGTTAGTCACGATAAATCAAGATCTGTGTGTGATTGTGTGTGTGACAGGTCAATGTACTGTACAGTAAATACCTTTAAAGATCCCTATCATCCCTAAGTTAATGCCTGATACATGTGAGGCAGGCGGACATTGATTCTAATGGGATCAGGCAGACGTTAATGAACATGGCCCTTTGTTTGTGTGTGTGTGTGTGTGTGTGAGAGAGAGAGAGAGAGAGAGAGAGAGAGAGAGAGAGAGAGAGAGAGAGAGAGAGAGAGAGAGAGAGAGAGAGAGAGAGAGAGAGAGAGAGAGAGAGAGAGAGAGAGAGAGAGAGAGAGAGAGAGAGAGAGAGAGAGAGAGAGAGAGAGAGAGAGAGAGAGAGAGAACATAAATGTCCTGACTTGCAGCTTAAACCCGCAGTGGATCTGCCTCGATCCTCTTTTATCTCGTCAGACACGCTGAGCCACATGATGTCACTTGTTGTCGGAGTTTGAGGTTTGATGCTATTTGATCGAGTCTGAATCGGATCAAATGTATTTACTGTAGGTTTAGTATCTAACATTTTTTAAATATTGTCTATCAGCAATAACTTTTCACATGAAATATCTGTATATCTGACATTCAAGGATTTTGTGAGAAAATACATATTTAAGTATGTTATTTCAATTCAAAGTCATTTAAACCAGGTTTAAATACATTGTCCAAAAAAAACTTAATTTTTTGTTCTTTGCTTTCAATAACACTTTGTGGAAAATATTTAAATACGTCAAACTGTAAATCCTGTTTGCGTGCATCATGTGTTGTTACACCTCTAATGGCCTTTTAGCAATGTTTCCCTGTAACCATTTAGAAAATGTCACCTCTTTGGTCAAGTGAAAGTGTCCTTTACACAAAGGCCAGAGGGACTCATGAGAGAGAAACTGTCCCTGTTTGGCCTCTCTGTTTCATGGAGGCATTTTGGCAACAGTCAAACACTCTGCTGTTCCAGGGACAAGAAGACTGTGTGTGTTTTACCAGACGGCCCCCGAGCACAAACGAAATGGGTCAAATCCCCCGAGACGTCCGATAAAGAGTGCAGGGAAAGTGTTCACAAAAGAAAAGAGAGAGAACACAGAGATACTGTGGGTACATGTGACGTGTAAGAATGAAAACAATGTCTTGATTTGACTGAACACGTCAGCGGTAGTTTTTGCAGTACCTGTGCCAGGGTGCAGAGTTTGTCTAGGTCGGGGGTTCAGGAGGAGGTTACACCTGAATGCATCGCCACCGCTGTGGTTTGGAACATTCCTCTGGCTTCACTAATAACCTCCTAATGGCACTAATGATCCTCAACAGAGGCTCCACGCTCCGCATGTGTGAGGGGCGGGGGGAGTCAACACGGAAACGGGAGAAATATGGAGTGAATTGTGGACGAGTGAAATGGAGAAGGAAGGGAGTGAGAGGTCTGTGGGAAGAAGGAAGGAGAGAAAAACAAAGAGCCAAATGAGATAAATATATAAAATCAGGCATAATGTTGGTTAACCGCTTCCAAGGAAATGGCTGCCTTTGCTTTCGCTTAACCGGCATTCTAGACGAGCAACTGGTCGTACAATATGCAAATTAGGGCCATGTAAGGTCACATGACATCACAATAGTGCGGCAGTCTGAGTCGGGCCACTGTCGAGTTGTTTTCTACGCAGGAGAGAAGCTCCCTTTACTTTGGGCTATCTAACTTTGCAGAACTTTTACTCACAAAAAATTCTATATAACACACTAGAGAAAGAAAAACTGAGAAAGAATCCTAAGTCTCCTTTAAAGAAGAGAAAGAAGAACAGTGGGAAAGTGAAAATGATGAGGATTAGATGAACAGATTCAATTTATTCTGGGTGAATCTGTGACGGACGATTGACATTTTAGTTTTAGTTGCTCAATCTTTAATGTTCCTCAACCACCTTTGTTGCGAATCTTTGTAGAAAAAAATATTTAGTAAACAATGAAGGTGACCCTGTTGTCAGAACACACACATTCTTCAAGCTTCCTTCCTGCCTGTTGCACTTTCTCTTTCAGAAAGATTGATTATGCTCTTCTCTTCTCTTCCCCCTGTTTTCCTCATCCCTCTCTTCTTTTTCTTTTCCCCTCCCTCTATTTTCTTCTCTTGACGATGTTGTATGTGGAGGTGAGTTATCCATGGGCGAGCTCCAGGATCCCTTCCTCGTCAGTGTCCATCTCATCGCCGACCCCGGCCAGGGCAAGTTCCTGCAGCGAGCTGCCGATGCTGTGCTGGCGTGGGTTCACCCCGAGCTGCAGCTCTTCAGGGTCTCCGAGCGGGCCTCTGTCTCCCAGCGGCCCTGGCCCAAGCACCATCAAAATGGCGACCAGGCAACAGTCTGCCAGCCCACCATAGCAGTCATCGTCTTCCTCCAGGAGGCCTTTGGCGGCGAGGAGCAGATACTGATGCTGCACCGCGCTCTGCAGAGGCCGCCATGGAGATACCATCACACTGAAAAAGTCAGCAATGGCCAGCGGATGCTTCCACTGTCGCCCTGCAGCCAGGACTTCTTCACTCTCTCTCCTGGAACACCGCTGTGGGCCGTGCGCCAGGTGCATTACGGGAAAGAAATAGTGCGATTTACTGTTTACTGCCGATATGAGAATTACGGGGACATGGTGCGGCTGTACAAGCTGCTGCTTCAGCGGAGGGTAGCGCAGAAGAAGGAGGACTTTTGCTTCTTCGTCGTTTACTCCAACCCAGATATGGAGATCCAGCTGTCGTTCAAGAGGCTCCCTCGAGGTCAGCCTCTGGTGGTGCTGGAGTCAGCGGTGATGGAGGTGAGGGTACGGGATGTTGGCGTGCTGGTGCCCCTGCTGCCGAACCCCTGCAGCCCAATCAGCGAGGTCCGCTGGCAGACGGAGGACTACGATGGAAACAAGATCCTCCTGCAGGTGAGAGGGTTTTCGGATTCTGCTAGAAGGGACGCTCCAATGTAACGGGAGGCAGTAAATGAAGCTTCAGTGTTTTTGAATGAGTAGTATCAAAAGTGGCAAACTGAGGTTACACTGAGGACATCCACCAATTACCATTTACTATACAATCTATTAATACACAAACACACACATCACTTTCTATTATTAAAATACGTTTCTATGAATCTCTAATTATAACAAGCTTCTTAGCTCAATTTGGCTTCAACATCCAGACTATTAAAAGTTTCCACGAACACACTTTATCTACTGTATCCGAGTCATGGCGATTACACAACACACACACACACACACACACACACACACACACACACACACACACACACACACAATGGTCCTTGTCTGTAGGGTATCAGTTTCAGAGAGGATCTGTGTCCAGGCAGGGGAAGATAAGTCATTTTGAAAGTTCAATCGGATTAAGCATCAGTCCATTACTGGGATTGGAACAGCACTGAGGGAAACAATAAGCTGATCTGTCATGACAATGGACCATATGCATGATGCTTAGCTGCCACCTGGCCTCAACTCGTGTGCTGCTCCATTGGTAATTTAAACAGTTTTGGTTTATTTAAAAAAAAAAAAAAGAAAATCATCCAATCTTCACTTTTCAACACAAATTTTTTATAGAGAAGAGGAAGATATGAACTGAGAGAATTTGGAACTACTGATTTATTTCACAGAGTATTTTGTAGCTTCGATTTCATCAGCACAACACTGAATTGTAAGCTCTATGACTGGATGTTTGATTTCTCTTATCTTCTCCCCATTACCTTTTATTTCTCTTAGCTTGTTCATTTGAATTTGTTAGAGCCTGACCAATATAGATTGTATGGGCTGGTGCTGATACTGATATAAGGGAATAAATTAATTATTATTCAATTATTCAAATACTTGCTGGTAGAGCTGCAGAGATAGGTGTGTCACTCAAAAGAAAATTAATCATCAACTACTTTAAATTGATTAATCACAAATGAGGGAGGGTGGGGGGATTCCCAGGTTCCAGATTCTCAAATGTGATTTTTCTTTGTACTTTTGTTTTTTATGTTTTTGGTGGTTTTCTTTGTTTTATCTACCTGTAAAATTCACATATTTAGATTCTGGATGGTCACACATTAGACTGTTGGAAATGTTCATGTGCATTTTTCAGCAAACAACTGATCAATTGATCGGGAACATCATATAGATACATCTTTGATGATTTCAGATAAATATTCTGCTGACCTACAAATCAAATATCCAACTAATACTAATACTAGTAGTTGAGAATTAATTTTCAGTTCTGCTGTTTTCGCCTCACTGGGGTCAGATCTCCGGCTGACCTGGCTTATCCCAAGATAACTAAAGCTTACAAGAGTAATGTCGCCATGTCAGCAACCTCATTACCCAGCACCCCCTGCTGCAGCTCCTCGCCAGCCTTGCAGCTCGTCGTCCTCACAGAAAACTGGACAGATCATGTCACGTTGTATAAGTAGAAAGACGCTTTCACCCGAACATGCACAGAGTGCTAGTGCAAGAGTTTTAGTAAATAACGAGTGTGCAGTGGATCTGCAGCCTCTCTGGGATAACCACAAACACACACACACACAGAAACTCTTTTAAATCACAGCCTTGGCAATAACAACAACAACAACAACAACACCGCCTCCTCCTTCCTGTATGGAACAGATAGGTATGCAGACATACAAACACATCGTGGTTCAGAGGACAGAAAAGTGACAGAAGAGGAAAGAAAAAGTGAAGGAGAGAGTGAGAGGAAGATAAATGCAGGGAAGTGTTCTGCAGAGGAGAGAACTGAAACAGATTGGAGAGAAGAGAAGAACCGCCTGTGAGATGTAGAGCAGGGAGAGAGAAAACACAAACACAAACATAAACATGCTTATTTACGTTCTTAGGATTGGGATGCATCAATAAAATGGTCTAGTCAAGTAAAGAATTGGTAAAAGAGTTTTACACATACAGAGGATGTATATTTTGTAAGGTTTATTTATATCTGCATATTTGGAGAAATGGATGGATGAACTGTATATGTGTATGTGTAAGCACTTTACAGCACAAGTCACATTCGTCCATTAACACACATTCATACAACACTTCTAGTGTTTCCTCTATCACACTGCTGGCACAGTTGCCAGGAGCAATTTTGGTTCAATTTGAACCAATTTTGGTTCAGTATCTTGCCCAAGGACAATTTGGCATTCGAACTTGAGGTGCCGGGCATTAAACCACCGGTTGACTGGTTGGTGGATGGCCCGCTCTACCTTCTGAGCCACAGCCGTCCCACATAAAACACAAAAAAGTAGCAAATTCTACATTTTACACATTGAATTGCTCAAATAATGAATGTGAAGTTTATATTCAGTCTGTCTTGATCAGTGAGAGTATTTGTTAATATAAGAAACACAGACACCAGTTGTTCTCGGACTTCCGCTCTTCTCTGGACAATTAACGTTTTGTTTCCAGGACATTTATTGCGGTTGAATCTGAACATATGGAAATTTGAAAACTCCCCTCCACCCCCGAAGCACTTGGAAATAATTGCCTCGAGGCTGCCGTGTGGAAAGTTACTGCCGCTGCTTGTATTGTTTGCTCGCAGAGTCGTACGACAGAGCAGACGTTAGGACAGAAAACATGGAGAAACTATCAGCATCTTATTTTTTTTCAATACTCAGAGAAAGAAAACACGGAGCAGAACCCGACCTGACGGAGCCGTGAAATCAGAACTGCTGCAGCTGCCTGTATGTTGTAAACGAACATTTTCACGTTTATGTCAGAACTGGGGGTCTGTGCTACCTTGGCGCATAAATGAAGGTGCGATATACTCGGGGCTCCTCTGGACACTAATGACTTCTCCAGCTGTTGCGCTGTGATTCATGAAGTGGTCGGGCTGAGAACAGGGGGCATGTGGGGGCTTTCCTGTAAACCGTGGGGTTCCCCTAGAGTGTGAAGCGCCTTGTTGCCTGAAAGTCCACAGAGGGAGTTTAAAGGTCCAGTGTGGAGATGAAAGTGATCTATTGGCAGACACTTAAAATAATGATGTTTTCACTAGTGTTTCATTCAAATTGTACGAATTGTTGTTTTCTTTACCCAAGAATGGGCGTCTGGAGCAGGTCCTTTCTAGAGAGAGAGAGAGAGAGAGAGATAGAGAGAGAGTGTTTACGGAAGCCCAGACTGGACAAACTAAACATCTTTTCAGTTTTTATGACAACTGAAGTCTAATACAGGCATTCTTTCATGTTTGGAAGGGGAGGGTGAGATGAGGGGTGTTCAGCTGCAACATGAAACTACACCACTAGATGTCACTAAATTCTACACACTGAACCTTTAATGGTCTTTTCATTGTTTCCCCTGTGACCTCATATTCAACTGCACAGACAGAGCTAAGAATGAAGTGCTGCTGTGGTCCAACAAAGCAGAATTTACCTGCTATTTCAAAAGTTCAATAATGAAAATTCAAGCACAAGAATAACGGAGAAATGTGCCAGTATGTTGGGAAAGGTTTCTAGCGAGGGATGTTGTTGTATGGTGGAAGGAAAAACTTTGAGGAACTCTTCAGGAAAACACCGGCAACATCTCAGTTCCGTTATTTGATCCCTTCTTCCTTTGGTCGGGGAATTTGTTCCAGCGCTCCATCTTGAAGGGAGTCTCAAAGCTCTTATTTCTGCATTCATCTGTGAATAGGGAGAAAGACCTGAGCAGGAACAAACTTTAAAACCGTTATATGAGGAAGGCATTTAAATACACATCCGTGGGGACTTTGTCAGAGGCAGATATCACCTGAGACGAGGATTAATTCCTGGTATCGGGACTTCTTGTATCATCAGAGGAGAACCTAGGTTGCAAGGAAAAGATGCAAGTGAGGGAAACATGGAATTGCGATGTAGCCCCTTTCCCACCCATCATGCAGAGGGGGTGCAATACTTAAAAAAAGAAGCTTCAAAGAGATAATAAAGGTTCTAGATATAATTCTTCGGACTGGTTAGGTTATTATTCTGCTTCTGTGTGTTTGTTGGTTTGTTTGTCAGCAGGATCACGCAAAAACTACAGAACAGATTTCCATTAATATATTAAGATAAGACATAAGCCAAGAAGGAACCCATAGAATTTAGGTGCACATTCGGAGACTTGACTCCTCCGGCAGCAGTCACAGGTTCGATTCTAACCCGGACCATAGCTGCATGTCATTAGGGCCCGAGCACCGAAGCGGAGAGAGGCCCTATTGAAATTGTAATGATTATTATTATTATTCCTCATAGTTTCTTCCCATTTCACAATTGCGATCTAGTGTCCTATCAATGAAATAAAGGTGGAAAATGCCCATAGAATATCTTCCATTCCATCCATTAAATAAATAAAACCTGGGTTCTTCCTTGTTGATAAAGATGTCAAATGGTTTACTTCAAATGTTGCTTTCCACATTTTTTTTTCTCCTATTAGGAAAAATATAGATTTCACCACCAAAAATGAGCTGCTTTGATATCTCTGGTTCATTAAACTGACTCATATTAGTCAAGTTCAAATATACATGTACTTCATATCCTCTTGGTTTCCCTTTTGTTTCCTACTCAGGTGCAAAGTCCTCACTTCAAACACAGACAAGATCACTGCCACATATCGTCCACGGTCGCTGAATCGGCCTCGGCTCCTTCCACCTTCAACCGCACCGGCGCCTCCCAAAGGAACCGTCGGTATCATCGAGGTTCATCCCACCCTAGAGTCCACCACCATCAGACCTCCCAGGGCTCCCTTGCGCAGGCCTGCGAGGAGCCAGAGGAGCCGGAGCAGTGGCCCGTCTGTCACCACCAGGACAGCTGGAGGAGCCAGTGGAGGGGCCACCGCTCAGGCTCCCTCTTCTCTCTGCCTAACCTCGGCTCCGGCAGCTCTCGCTCCACCTCATCCTCTCCCGGGCCCTCCTCCAGCCCCCACAACAGGAGCCACTCCCTGAACCGGAGGTCCTCCCTCATCCCGCCCTTCCGGCTCAACGTGGACGCTCTGATTGGTGCAGAGGAGACGGACGTGGACACGGGGGACCAAGTCAACGCAGGTGACAGTGTGGACTTCACAGTGGTGTCTGCGTACATCAAATCCAACCTGCCACAGACTTGTAGGCCGTCGTCTGCTCCACCCGAAGACATCGGACCCTCCCTTTCTCCTGGCGTCCCTGAGAACACCACGTACAAGTCAGCCACACTGGGCCGGACTCCTTACAGCCTCCCCACCTACAGCACTCCCTCCACCCTGCTGTGGTCGTATCCCCATAGCACCAGTGTGACCACAAGCGCCGGCCCGTCCCTGAGCGACGTGTCCATGAACCAGTCTGACAGTTGCAGCGTTATCAGTGCACCGCTGGAAGAAGCAGACGAAGAAGAAGACCAAGAATTCTACATCTGATCAACCTCTGTATTGTGAGAATCTGTAATCTGTAATGAGTTGCTCAGTAGTGACAGACGTCAGGGCCGAGACACTAAAAACAGCTCTATTCTGCCCTCTGGTGTTTGACAGTAAAACTACAGGCCAGTGAAAACCAGCTCAACTGTATTTAATGTTCTCGTGTATTTTTGAGTGTTGCTTTTTTTTCACATGTAGATTTAGGCTTTGTAAATATCAGGACATATAAGTGAGTGAAGTTAAAGGACCAATCATGTAACTGTACAGATACACTATCCAATAAAACCATTTGTCTCTATTTACCCATTTAGAAGCATAAAATAAATAAATCAACCAAGTCACTATGGCTGTAAAAGAATTAATAATCCTTCTTTAGTTTGGCTAATGCATGGCAAAGATTATTTAAAAATCCATGTATGTGCTTGCAGCCCATTGGCTTTCATAAGGGGGATAGAAAATGTATCAGAGCACCTTGTCCGATTGGTATGCCTCCACACTGGTGACTGCAGTTTGCCGGAGGCTTTATGTTTTTCTATTGTCCGTATTTCCGTCTCATTCCTGTGAACGCAATATCTCATCAATGCCTTCAGGGAATTTCCTTTTTTTTGTGATCAAATTTTTATTGGGATTTGAAGGACAACAATCATCATCATTCAACAGCGCATAAATAAAGTTATTACCGTATACAAACATAAGTATACCCATGTACTCACACACACAGATACACACATACACGCCGGATAATAATAAAATGCAAACATAAAAATAAAATACAACGATATAACTGAAGATATATATAGCAAAAATTAAGTACAATACATAAAATGTCATAAATGCAAAAGGAAAAAAAGTGCCATTGAAGGGTAACCTAGTTAGATCTATCAAATGGTTAGATTCCGTCCACAATTTGCAGTACACAGTTAAACATAAACAGGAAACATAAACCAAAAAAAAGAAAAGAAAACAGGACCAGAGTGGGGGGGGGACTCAGCTCACACCAAAAAGCCTTTGAGAGCCTCCACTGTTCGAGCCCAGTACAATGACACTTACTCCTTTGCACCATGGACGCGTGCTGTGGACGATTCCTCAAATTTGGTACAAATATTCACTTGGACTCAAGTATGACCTCTTTAGATGTTGGTGGTTAAAGGAGACAACTTTGCCTTTAATTTTCTCAAAATTCGGCAGTAAAATCTTCTGAAACTTGACATGCTGACAATGGAGGTCACCATGTACAATAGTGAGGGGAAATATCTGCGTCACATTTTAAAGAATTTTGCCATGCATCAACAGTGGTCGACAGCCAGCGGACAGAGGCATTATGTTGTCTGTCCTTCTGTTCCACCTTAAAAGACAAGACTTACATTTTTGAGCAGTTCAGTGCTGTCCTCTTGTGTTCATCTTTGAGGCAAGGGATTTTATTTGAACATTTATTACCACATGTAGTGATTTTATTATAATTAAAGAGCTGTATCTTGAATTTTAAGAAATCTGTAGATGATTCATCCTGTTGTGTTACACAGAGCATTGGAGCTGTTTCACTGAGGCCTGAGAGTTGTGTGTGTGGGGGGGGGGGCTATATTTAACAACCTCAGCCTGTGAAACCTGCTCTCCAAAGTCTGAGTACTTAAACAGGTGTGTGTGTGTGTGCTTGTGTGTGCTTGTGTGTGTGTGTGTGTGTGTTGGGGGGGTCTCCGCTCAATCCATGGAGGGGAATCCTGGGCTCACCGGTTGTCATGGCGAAGACTCCTTGCAGCCCTGCAGAGGTGATGTCATCGTGGACCAATCAACATGGAGAGCAAGGTAGTGTATTACGTCTACAGTGCAGAGGTCACTCATGAGGAGGCCTGGGAAACAAATCAGTCTGCCAGGTTAAAATCCTGAGACTTTACACAAACTTTACACAACAATTTGTCATTCATACAGTTTGTGCATGAAGGAGGACGACATCTCAACATGAAACTTTTTCGAAGTGTCAGGTTTTATTGTCATGTGTTATTCAACACAAGGTGAACAGCACAATAAAAATAGTTGGACAAGAGAACCGGTCAGCTCAGCAATAAGAGCAATGTTATAAAAAATATAAGGTAAGAAAAAGAGAAAATATATATAAATCATAAAATCAAATACATTACTATATTCGTGTGCACAATGTATACAAGTGTACACTATTCAAGTAAACATATATGTTTTACTTTGGTAATATATGTGATATAACCTCTATTGAAGAATGTATTGTGGTTTTCATATTAGCTATCAGTGTTTATTATGATTATTATGATTAATATTATTATTATTATTATTATTATTATTATTATTATTATTATTATTATATGACCCAGTCCTCACCGACCTGAACTGCATCTTCAATACAGAAGAGAGCTTTTCACTTTAGCACTAAATGGCAGCAGATGGAGCTGTAGAGCAACAGAAACAAGTTAAACATGTTTCTACAAGTCCAACTCTTCAACAGTTCAATAACTTGATCTTTAAAAGTTTCCACAACCTGATTTACTGCTCATAGAACCAACGAGATCTTAACTCTTTTCATGGCTGGTTTATATTACATTGCTTCAACATTAAAGAACATTTATTTCCCCTCATGCCCTCATCATCGTCACCATCATCATCTGCTGTGTTGTCACTAAAATAACAACAGCCGACATTTTTCCCATGGTTCTCCGGGGCCACGCTCGTGCTCCTGTTGGGTGAAGCCTCTTTGGGACACGTCCCCTCACGTCGCCCCTCTCCCAGTGCCAGCACTAGTGGCTCTAATCCGCCATGGCGTACCTGGCAGATCGCTCTGGCGACACCGGCGTTGTTGCAGCCTGGCCCGGCCCCACACACCAGCATCCCCTCTAATCCTTCCCCGCCTGAACGGCCCAAAGGCCCCGGAGCTCGACGGGAAGTAGGGCACTGGAGGTGAAGCAGAATGAGTCAGTCCTTAGTCGTGTGCTGTGGTCAGTGCATCTCTGCTGAGGAATCACAAATTTAACTCATACAGGCTGCGTCCAAACTGACTATACATTTGCAATATTCTTAACTTTGGTAGTATTTCTACTTTTCTACGTTTTACTCCTTGTTTTTATCTTTATCTTCTTGTCTCAGTCTTGTTCATCTTTATTGTAATTTGCTCCCTCTTGACATCTGCTTCCTCTTTTTAGTTGTTACCTCAGCAATGGACGATATGTTTTTATGTTTGTTTGTTGGTTAGTTTGTTAGACCGCGGGAAATTAGTGTAGGAATCGGTTAGTGAACTAGTGAACATATTTCCTCCAAACTTGGTGGAAGGATGAGACATGGGCCTGGAAATAATACATTTAATTTGGCCCCCAACCTGGATAAAGGATCAAGGAATTTTTCACCATTTAATTTAACATTGGGCGATTTTTATTGATGAAATAAATCAGATACATTAAGAGGTTTGATAATTATGAGTGTTTGCAATGTGATGCAGCTTTGTTTTTTGATATTTGCAGGATTACACAAAAACGACAAAAAAACGATTCCTATAACCAGCAGAGGGTTTGGGCCTGGGTCTAAGAAGAACCCCTTCAATTTTGGTGCGGATGCAATTAAGCAGCAGATTCAGGATTTTCCTTTTCACTTTCTTTAGCTATGTATTATGACAAATAAATAATTTAGGTTACAAGACAAATTCTTCTTCAGTCTTTCCTCTACCCCTCTTCTGTTGTTGTCATAATTCCTTCTTCGGGTGCTTTCCTCTTAGTTGGATGAACCTTGAAAGACAAGGAATCAAACCCCAGTGTGTTTGTGGTGCAGTTTCTTCTGTGAACTCCTCCACCTTGTCCTCCCTCTCAATTCATTATCATTTCTTTCCCCTGCCCGGTCAAAGGTCACGGGTTGGAGAGATGTGAATGGAGAGCCTGGGGACAGTCTCCACCAGTTAGGGATTAAGTTGCTGCTGTGTGGAGAAAGGTGGAGGCGTCGCAGAGTCACACAGACAATCATCAATGCACATATTTGGTGATGGAAGGAGAAATTCTCATGGAGCAACGACAATAAGCTGCTGGAAACACAGACTGACATGCACGTGTTGGGAATTAGTATCATTGTTATGGACATTTCTTACATGACATGAACACCTACCAACGACAACTTACACGGAAATATTCACTTTCTATCAAGACGACTGCCTGAAACTATTATAACTGTACTAGAGAAGACATTTAAATCTTAAAATTATTATAACATCTTGTGACCAAAGAGAGATGCAGGAAAGTCTGTTGAATAGAAAATAAATCAACAACTGTTAGAGATTATTTATTTCTCTTGGTTTGCTGGTTTGAGCTTCTCACATGTGAGTATTTGCTGTTTTTCTCGTCAATATTCAAATGTGTTTCCTTCACTAGTCAAAATAAACTATTTTGTAAAATCAAAGTAGTCTTTTTCTGATTGTTTGAGTTTGAACAGGATTGGCTGAGTTGCATCCCGGGTTAATTGGAGACTCTAAACAGCCTGAGGATGTGAGTGGTTGTTTCTCTCTGTCAGTTTGGATTGGCTCCAAATACACCCCAAAGGATAAATTATATAGATATTTTATAGACTTAATAAATTCATCTTCATCATTCAGATTCATCCTTTGGAGTACGATGAATATCTGCATAAAATGTTATTATTTTGCAACTTATTTGACTTGTCTCAGTGATGTAAACACAGCTTTGACAGGATAATTACCTTTGACGAAGTTGTTTTCACCAACAGGACAACTTAACAGATTTCCATGAAACTTGACAGAGGATTGTAGTATGGACCAAGAAAGAACCTATTTGATTTTTGCTTCTTTTTTTATTTACTTTCTGTAACATTTTGTGATTGGCGTTTTTGATATTTTCATCTATTTCCTAAGAAATGCTTGATGATCCTGGAGGAAAACAGCAGGTATATTAAGAGGACTGATACCTATGAGTTTGCATAATTTGATACTGCTTGATTTCATTTTACAGGACTGTGGGGTTTGGGCTGAGGTATGTGCTTTGTATTCAGATGCTTTTAAAGAGTTTATTCCTGATTTGTCATTGGCTTGTAGAGACGGCTCAGTATTGGATGCAGCCTGAAACATGTTGGCATGCCGGGTCAGTACCTCAGCTTGGCCGGGCTGTAACCGAGTGGCAGCTGACCAAACAGTTGGGTGAACTCGCAGCTCAAAGAGCACTGAGAGTGACTGTGTTGTTAATATTAGCAAGTTGTAATGAAATAGTGCCAGGGTCACATCACCACCTGCACAGATGAGTGAAGAGTGTGCGGGTCTTGTCGGGCCGAGGCCTCCTAAGCTCTGCTCCACCTTCCACCGCAAGACCTTAAGCAGCGGCACTTTGCTGTGTAGTCGCTCCAAGGATCAGACACAGAGAGCACAAATCATTATTTTTTTCTTCACAAATAGGAACCTCTAAACATAATGTTCCTCCAAAGGCCTCACGACCGCCAAGATAAAAGGCTGCTGTTTGTGGTGGCATCTCTTCAGATGATTGTCTTTGGTCAGTTACCGTGACGTCTCATCTCCTCCGCCCTTAAAATTCCAAATTCCAGCGTCCGGAGTCGGGGCGTTGGGTTTTAAAGAATGTGGCGATTACATTTAATGAAGCCGAGCCATGGCTCCACTAATTAGTCGAGTCCAGTAATGGCCGGAATCCCCTGTCAGACAAAGCAGCCAAATAGCTGATAGCCAGCAATCATGTTCTTTCCTTCATGGGAAAAAATGTCCACAATTTATTTAGCTGACTGTCATTTCCCCAATTAAGAGGGACAGTCGAGGAGAGATCATTCCACTGCAGATTGATTTTAGGTGAAATACAGGGATAGTACATCACTATCACCAGTTCTTCAGTCTTTGTTCTGCTCTAATAAAGTGCATGTCAAGTGCAAGTGTTCCAGGGTTAATATGAATTGAATTGATTGAATTGGCACAAAATGCATGGTCCCCAGACGATGTATCGCAATCCCCTGTTTTTCCTTCCGTTTCACCATGAAGTTTAAATTTGAGGTTTTGAGTGAAATGTTTTAAAAACTACAAACACTCATGTTCCCCTGAGGATGAACTGTAACTTTGGCGATCACTTAACTTTTAATGTAGCGCCATCATCAGGTCAAACTACTCATCTTGCGCCGATTAGCTTAATGTTAGCATGCTGACGTGCTAAATGATGATGGGGAAACGTGGAAAACATTTAGATGTGTTAGCATATTTCAATGCTAGTGTTAGCATTTAGCTCAAAGTAGGCTACTTGTGTGCTTGAGAACAGCCTCACAGAGCTGCTAGCGTGACTGTAGACTCTTGTTTTTGAAATTCCTGGTCCCCAGATCTCCCTTGACTGTTCCTTTATTGGCATCACAATGATCTAGCTTAATGTAAGCAAGCTGACATTAGCTGATATGCTAACATTAAGATGGTGATTGTGGAAATAATTGAGATGTGTCTGCACATTTCCATGCTAGTGTTAGCGTTTAGCTTAAATGAGGCTGCTGCTGTGCTTGAGAACAGCCTCACAGAGCTGTTAGCATCTGGCTGTAGACTTTTGTGTCTTTAGGTTTCTTATGTTTATTTATTTATGAATATACAACATAATAAAAAAATTGACATCCACTTGACTTTTGTTTGGTTTTCATTTGATCTTTCCTTGCTACGATTTTCTGTTTTTAAAAAAGTGATTGATCTCAGTTGACTTTACCTTTAAATTTAATTGAAACCCACTGAAAAAGGCCCTTGTTGCGCTGCATCCTCGTCAGACACCGAAGAGAAGAATATTTCCTGATGACTGAGACGCTGTTGTTCATCACATGCTGGAGCTGAAACACGTCCACGATGAGTGAGTCCGTCCGTCCACATTCCAGAGTAACTCCAATTAGAAACGCTGACACACACGCTCGGAGCAGAAATGTCTTTGATCAACAAAACAAAAGGACAAATGACTTGTATTACGCAACAGATGTCTTAGTGTGTGAGTGAGAATTTATAACCCGAAAAGAAAAGTCCATGGAATTTTTTTTAAATCAAACTAATATATTATGATATACTAAGTAGTTGTAAACACCATTTCAAGTTACAGAGACCAGTTTAGAAATGCTCTTTCTAATAACATTTTTTTGATCCCCATGCCATTCATTTTTCTTTGGGGGCCCTGGGGACAAAAAGTTTTTAGTTGCCCCTCACTTCTCTACTGCCTTGTGGTAATTGATCAATATTGAAGGAATATGGACCAAAATCAATGCATTTTCTGAGACACATAGACCAGCCAGATAATAATAATAATAATAACTTACAAAGTGCTTCACAAATTACGTGAATTAATGAACTAAAATTAACTTTTTAGTAGCATCCATATTTGCTTTTGCTTTGTGCAACTCATGTGGTAGACTTTACGTGTCCCACCAGTTGCAGTACCGCAAGTGACCACTGTGAATTTGCATGATCAGGAGTAACGATGACCAAGATTCAACTGTTTTATGATATGAGAGCTATCGCCAGCTAATCTCAAAGAGTGGAAGCAATTGCTATCTTCAAAAACATATTTGCTTTCTGTCTAGTTAATAAATTATTATATATGCTTTATGGATTGGAAAGTTACTTCTCACAAAAACAACATTGTGGGAAATTCTTCCGTTTCAATGTAGTGACCACTGACCTTTTAAAAGACACATCTGGAGCAAAATGCATTTACATAAAACTGAATATTTAGCACTACGGATTTGATTTATTACAGAAGAACCCTTTCTTATTGATTAGTCACCTTTTAGGATCCCGTTTTAACACAGCTAGCCTAGCTCTGGAATCCACATACCAACAATGAATTAATCAAATAACTAATAGTCCATCACATTTAAAACCAATGCTCTAATGTGTCAGTTAATATATGATGAGACACCATTAACAAAGACCAGAACGACGGATAAACACAGATTGTGAACCCCACTACCATTATGAGTGGCTTGACTATAAAATGAAGACAGTGAGAAACATGGTGCCCAATGTAAAGGACTTTATAAGGGTATACTAACGTAAAAATAACGTAGAAACCTCAGAGAGAGCCACATGTGAGGGATCCCTCTCCCAGGACGGATAGAAGTGCAATAGATGTCAAGTCACTTGACTCAAGTGTACTATATATCAAGCAGTCCTGCTGCAATCATAGTCTATGGTCAGCAGCCATCAAGATCGGATGCCACCATAGTCCAGTCATTGTCCACTGCCGCCAATTAGGATCCATCATCAGCTGCCACCTCAGTCGTAGTCCACCACCATTATCAGATGCCAACGATAAAGGATTCGCCATTATTATTACGATCACCCAGCACGATACAGAATACGCCAAACTGGATCCACCATTACGATCTTTGATACGCTATCCACATATCGTAGTCCATGATGTGGCCACAGCTGCGGCCAAGGATCTGTGGGCGATAAGGCAGAGATTCCAGGGAAGGGGTCAAGTCAGAAACATGTATTGATGAGATATGAATTACTTTGATGTTATAATGATTCCAGAAGAGGAAGGAGAATAGTGACTCTTACTGATCTATGAAGAACCACTAAACTATTATTAACTATATGAACCTTTCATAAAACCATTATTTAAATTGCAAAGTCTTTGTTAATGGTGTCTCATCATATATTAACTGACTCATAAGATCATACACATTGGTTTTAGATGTGATGGACTATTAGTTATTTGATGAATTAATTGCTTGTATGTGGATTCCAGAGCTGGGCTAGCTGTTTCCCTCTCTTTTCCAGACTTTATGCTAAACTAACCTTAAAAATTGTGGTAGAATATCACAGGGAAAAGAGAAGTTAATTATGTTTCACATCATATTCATTTTTATTCTGCACCATAATTATAATCATTTTTACACTTTTAATTCTCCAATTATTGTATTCATCTGACTGGAATTTGTTTCCCGAGGCCTAATAATAGTTTCCAACAAATGATGGCCTATAATTAAAATTTCAAAGAGCGTGCACGCGTGCCGTGTTGTGCAGTGCGCGCGCCTGTGTGTGTGTTTTTGCCTGGTTTGGGATTTGCTGCTCGGTGACATGCCTCCCTCCGCCTGGCTCCTTATAGCCCCGGGGAGGCAGGAGTCCCGGACGAGTGGTACGGACATCGCCGACGGAGACCGGCGGAGCGTTCCCCTTTAAACACGGTCTTATGACTGCAGGCTGCCTCAGTGAGACAGACTGACAGCCGGGGACAAGAGGACACTTCTCCCGCTGCACAGGCTGGAGGGTCGCTGGACTCACACGGACTCACCTCAGCAGGTAGGAGCTGAAACCCTCATCTGCATAACATCAGAGAAACATGCATTTTTAAATGATAGTGGCAAGGACAAGACAGTCAATTATGTCTGAAGTCCATTGGGATCAATTATCTAATTGTGGTATTTATGTTTATTTGTTTTTGATATTGTAATGCTGAGAATACAGTTCCCAACAACTTAAAAGTACAAACATATTCAAGTTCTGCTTTTAAAAATAGTATTTCATGTATGAAAGTATAATTGAAAGTAAGATGTAGTTTTGACCACTTGATATTCTGCAGGGTAATTTAATCAATGTACAAATATATTTAACAATATTTTACTATCATAATCATAATGATACAATCAATCATTGTCAATATGTATGCTCCTTTATTATTTCGACAGAGTATATGTTTAATAATAGCGTACACCCAATTAAAGTACTTAAGTACAGCAAGTAGTTACTTTTTGTAACTGCTGTTTTGATAAACCTATAGACCTATACACTGCAAGCACTTTGCTTTGGCTTTCTCACAGAGATATTTCATGATATTTTAAAACCCACTGATTGTGCTGTGTTTATTTGATCAGTTATTTGCATATATTTTGTACCAAAACACAATTAATAAAAGATACAAATATATAAATAATGTGTTTTATGTTGAACAGGCAGCACTTACAGTTATCTTCTGGACTATGTCTTAAAATGCCCAATGTTACTGTAGATTATCACAATATTGCAAATGTTCAATTCAATGATCTTTCCACATGCGCAAATCAAGAGTTTCTGTAATATGATCCGATCATGACTGTCCACTGGGTGACAGCTCTGAACCAACTTTAATATATATCTTCTTTTCTTGCAGGATTTTTGTTTTCCAGACCCCCTGTTGCACCCTGAGGACACTTCCCCTCCTGAGGCTCTGAGGAAATGCGTCGCCATCCGGTGGCTTCACTCCTTATTTGCTTCTGGTTGGTGGAGAGGAGCCACTGTAACGGCAGCCTGCAGGAGAGCATGGGAGTGCTGCACACCAGGTTCGCCCTCAGCCTCTACCAGACGCTCACCGAGACGGAGAACAACTCCAACCTGATCGTGTCTCCTGTGAGCGTCTCCTTGTCCCTGGGCCTGCTGCAGTTTGGGGCCAGGGGCAACACGCTCGCTCAGCTGGAGGAGACGCTGGGGTACAACGTCAACGGTAGGGTCCGTCTGAAGGGAGAACGGGTTTTTCTTGAGTTTGCATGAGCTGCTCTTCATGCTGTGAGAGCGTCGGTGGCCCTCAGTGCTGCTGGTACCAGGTGGTGTGGAGCGGTGCTGCAGCTGCTGTTGGCCCTACAGAGCTCAGTGGTGTCTGGAGCGGTAATACCTGCCTCCACACCAACTCTAATCTCATTCACCACTCCTGCAGCTTGGCCCTGGGGTCATGAGGTCACTGTGTTTCATTACAAACAAAGAGTGATTTCCAGCTGCTGTTTCTTTTACGTCCATGATGTGATCTCACACACATGATGGAGGTCCGGGACGGAGGTGGATGATACTGGGATCTGGTTAAGAACCACGGCTAAGCTTGAAAACCATCACAGTCGTGTTTCGGATGCAGTTGTTTTTTATTTATTTGTTTTGTCTATAAAATGTCAGGAAATAGTGAATATGCCAAACACCATGAGAGAACATGTGTTTTTACTGAGGATCATTTCATCTGGAAATTTTTGGAGTTCACCAGGCTATGAGAGATTGAGAGTACATTAACCAAGGCTCAAATTAATCAAACCCAGTTTTTCTTTTGCACGTTTCTGCAGGAAGATGCTGTGAAAAATTGAAGTCATGATTATTTTATCCGGGGTATATAACAAGACTCTTACTCGCGGCTTTTGCAGCAGCAGTGATGATGATGTGATGAGATGTGAATGCAGAGCAAATAACCTTCCTGTGCACATTGTTTTTCTTACACAGCTAAGACGTTTGAACTTGCTTCATAAACCTTGCACTGCTCGTGATGTTCCACCACATCTGAACTGTCCTCCATGTTTTCTTTTCTCACAGACGCTCAGGTACATGACCTCCTGTTGCACTCCCAGGGTGACGTGAGCAACACCAGCCAGGGGATGTGGCTGCAGCAGACCTGCACGTTATTCATCCAGAGTGGCGTCCAGCTCCTGACGGAGTTCACACAGCACGCAGCCGTCTGGGCCAACACCAGTGTGGTCCGGGCCAACTTCAGCCAACCCAACCACACCCACAGCCCGCAGGAGAGACCGAACCACAACCATGGTAATCCATCTTTATAAAACAGTTCACAGTCAATTTCAGAATCTTATAATGAAATTAATGGAATTACCTTGTGTTATAGGAATTGATTCTATTACCTCTGCCGGTTCCTTTAGTCTGTTTCAGCTCCTTGTTTGGATTTTATGGCTCATTCACTTAGAAGTGCTGCAGGCAGCTGTTTTCAACCGATAAACTTGCTCTGATAAACCCACTGCATGATACCCACACACCAAACTGAGAACAGGGAAAGTTAAGTACCAGTTCGCCTGAAATTTTCCCCCCTCAGGAGCTAAAAATGAGACTCCAGTGGGAAGATCCTCTGGCTCTGTGTCTGTGTAGCATTTACCTCTAATGGGCCAAATACTGGACTAGTTCTAGGTTCTGGGTTTTAAGGAGTGGGGTGAAAGCATAAATAATAAGCCAGAGATCAGGTACTTTAAATCCAAAGCCGGCACTTTACTGAACACACTTAACAAATAACATAATAAATAAAGTATATATCATAAACATAATAAACTTAATAAACATATACACACATAATTCAAACAATAAAGGAGGGGTTAGACGAGTGGAGCTCTTCACTCTTCTTCCCTGTATTCTCTTGTTCGGTGTGATAGTCTTTTCAAAATAAAGTTCCGTTCGAAATCCTTATTTAGTTCAATTCAAAAAAAGAAAATGTTGATACTCCTACCACTCTGGCAGTGAGTAAAGTCCAATCCGGGCAGTGGCAGAAGTCCAGTCCAGGTGGAAAGGGATGGTTGATTCAGCCCTTACGACCGGAGTCCGCCGATCTTCTCGCTCGCCATCTTGTCTCGGTTGCATGTGTATCCTCCAACACACACACGTGTCTCCTCACAGGTTCCCTGATCGTGGAACCTCTTCAAGCATGTAAAGCACTTTTCAACAAACTCTGGGTATTGCTTTTAAGTCTTAACATATCTTTGTAACACATGGTTTTTAGCAGCCAAACATCTTCGCTCTCCTCTTTCCTTTTGTTTGTCCTTTTGCTTCTCTCGAGTCTCCTCCCTCACTTCCCTTTTATACTCTATTATGTGCCTCCCCTTCCTGCACCTCCACAGAGGGAAAATCTCTTAAAGGGGAAAGCACTCTCACCTGTCTTAAAGGGAAAGCGTTTTTAGTCAGAAGACTTTTAATATTTCTCCATTAAATGATCTTTAACATGGGTTTTAACTGACTTTAACCAGTTTTACTTATTTATTAATTTAATGGACTATTTATCTATCTATACATTTACAATACATTTTTATATTTATTTATATCACATTTATCTATATTGTAACTATTTAATGATTGATATTTAATGTGGACTATTTATTTATTTAGTATACATTGCAATGCATATTTATATATTTCAAGTATATCTATATTATCACTTTTATAATATGGGAGATATTAATATGGGTTACATCTGCATTAACACTTTCATTAAAGTTATGAGAGTTATAGTGGCTTTTATTTTGTTGTTATCATAATAAAAAATAAATAAAAACAACTTATCTATATAACTTTATTTATTATTGCAAAACGAAAAACAGAGATAAAAAAAAGAGAAAAACCAGTTCGTAAGACAAAGGAGAATCAAATGAAGGTACACACAAACACAAAAACAACATGCATAAAATCTTTTGTGATTAAATCCAATATATACAAAGAAATAATGTGTGTGTGGCTGTGTTTAGTTTATTATATTGTATTTATTTTTATTCTTCTGGTTCTGAGTCACTACAAAAATCAATGTAAGCAGCTTAACTTATAATTATAAAATTCGGGGCATTGCTTTGATTTTGCTTGTGACCATACTGTAAGCAATTGATAAGGTCCAGTTCAACCAAAGATATTCTTATGTCTATTAAATATAATAGCGCATGAGAAAAGTATAATTTAAGGAAAACAAAAAATGAGAAATGTGATTTTTACTTGCGCCTGAGATGTTTGACGACTGACTCGTATTTCTTCTGTTTTCTCTACCTTAATGTCATGGTGTCATTTACAGAAACCTTAAAGGCAGTTATCAGTAAAAGTTTCACATTCTTCTCTTCATTGCATCTGACCACATGCGTTACGTACTGTGGAGATTGCTGACTTCTGAAACATGATTTGCTGACCACAGGACATTCAACTCTGACCCTCCCTTGTTTACTTCCAGATGAGACGTGGCCCCTCCAGGCAGGAAGCAGCAGCGGGGAGCTGTCGGGCTCGGGCGAGGCCCAGACGGAGGCTCTGTGGTGGGGCCACCGGCTGCAGATGGCCCTGGTCAACACGGTGGCCTTCAGGGGCGTCTGGCAGAAACACTTCCTCTTCACCAACACCCAGAACCTGCCCTTCACCCTCTCCGACGGGATTGCTATCAAGGTGCCCATGATGTACCAGGCCACAGAGGTCAGCTTCGGTAAGACAGCATCCCTCCGTCAATTCATCAATCCATCCATCCATCCATCCATCCATCCATCCATTCATCCATCCATCAATTCATCAATCCATCAATCCATCCATCCATCTATTCATCCATCAATTCATCCATCCATCCATCCATCCATTTATCCATCAATCCATCAATCCATCAATCCATCAATCCATCAATCCATCAATCCATCAATCCATCAATTCAGGAAAAATGTGAAATTTCAGGTCTCTAATTAGGTCACTGGTTAAAAGTGTTTTGATATTTGACAATGTAATAAACCAATGAAACCAGAATGGCTCTCAGTAGAGTGCAAACCTCCACCGAGGCCCAATAGTCCCCTTATGAAACCATATTTAAAGCCGCTAGAACCGGATTTTATTTTTGTTCCCAGCCAAATTGCACACACTCATATAATATCAGTTCCTTAAATATGTCAGATTTTTTTCATTGAGATCAATGCTTTACTGCTTGTGAAATTTGTGAAAAATCTTATCTCATAATTTAAAAACAGGTTTAGTCTGTTAGTCCAATGCCACACCAAAATTGAATGGGATCTTTCTTGGCTCATGTCTCATCCTTCCATAGAGAAATCTGTTGAGGAGTTTTTGCGTAATCCTGAATTAATAATGAATCAATGGAAAGATGTTTTAAGTTGCACATGTGAACTTTTTTGCAGGTCAGTTCAGGACGGCATCAGACCTGCGATACACCGTGCTGGAGCTGCCTTACCTGGGCCGCTCCCTGAGCCTGCAGGTGGTCCTGCCCAGCGAGAAGAAGACGCCGCTGTCCTCCCTCGACTCCCAGCTCAACGCTCGCCAACTGGCGTCCTGGGACACTGGCCTACGCAGAACCAAGATGGACATTTTCCTGCCCAGGTGGAGATAGCACGCTTCTATTCAAATATTGATTTAGATGACTCATCACCAAGTGTAGATCCATTCTAGAGAAGCAAGTAGACCCCCTTCATTTCAAATGTAACATTCATTTTAAAACATTATTTTATTGCTTTTATTTATTCTTAGATTGCTTTATTTTTGGATCATGTGTTATTGTTGTATATATATTTTTTTATCTGTGCTCTGCTACAAGCCAAATTTCTACTAGCGGAACAATAAAGTACTGAACTGAACAGACTGGATGGAGATGATGTACAAACTCTTTTTTCTTATTTACAGGTTCAGGATGCAGAACAAGTTTAACCTGAGGTCGGTGCTTCCCGCCATGGGCATCAGTGACGCCTTTAACCCAACAGCAGCTGACTTCACTGGGATTTCAGGTCAATACATCAGACAGTATTTGCTTTTTATCACAGTTCTTAAAGGTCGCAGGTCACACAGTGGTTACTGTAGCTGACAGTTTCTTTCTTTCTGCAGAGGCGGAGGGCCTTTATGTGTCTGATGCTTTCCATGAAGTGAGGATAGAAGTCACAGAAGACGGGACAAAGGCAGCTGCTGCCACAGGTAGAAAGGAAACCTCCTGTATTACTGATAATAAGACAGAGCCCAATGGAAGGTTTGCTAAAAAAAGGAATTTCTATTGCAGCTATGGTGCTACTGAAACGATCCCGTGCTCCTGTTTTCAAGGCGGACCGGCCGTTCTTGTTTCTGCTGCGACAGGTTAACACAGGTATTTACTTCTCACTGTAGATAAGTCCAACTGTTCACAGTCCAGGCTGCAGGGAGGCCTCCGGAAATGACCATTCCAGATGTTCTGCATGATTTAGCTCAACTATTGTTTACATCATCATGCAAATCGTGTTGCAGTGACTTTTTTTCAATGAACTCTACCAGAGAGTCGTAGCTGCAGATACCTGAGACATGCATGAGTTGTGTGATGCATCAAAATGAACTTTAAGTCTGCATCAATTTGAGTTTGAAACAACCATACCTCTCTGGGTATCCAAAGTCCAAGACTGCATCATATTCCTCAGTGACTCCGCTCGTGTCCCAAAACTAACAAACATTACATATCAGTGAGGCACACGGAAGAACAGGGTGATATTCCTTCACTGCAATTATCATGTGCTTTATTTTGAATCAATCCTCCTACAATAAACACATCAATTGTGCATAAATCCACAGCTCAAAATAGTTTATATATAATAAAAAGCTGTCCAGCTGTTTTTGTAATGATGTAACTGTATCTTTGAGCTATTGTTTGAAAGATTTATGTCCTCAGTGGGAACAACGTGGGTTTAGAGCTGAGAGTCAGACAGAGCAGGAAGTCGTAAAGTACTGAGAGGTGGACACATTTTTTTCCTTAATAGTTTTTGGTCACGGTTGTAAAATTCATTCTTAGGTTTGATTTGATTGATGGATTAGACCACTCAAATACATCTGCTGAAGATTATGTAGCATAAAAAATTTACAAAGCAAATAAATAATCTGGACTGTAGAAACAAAAACAAAAACAAAAAAACAGTCAGTGATATTATTAAATTCAAGTCATTTAAAGTTAAACCCCAAATGTGCAGGATAGAAATATTTCTGTCTTTGGTGACCTCTAGTGGTGATGTCAGAAAGCCACAGATGGACGACATGACAGCACCTCCATCTCCTCTATGTTAGAGAATGGGACATAGGCCAAATAAATTATTTGGCCTAATTCTAACTGGTTTTAATAGGTTCTACAAACGTAGTGAACGTCATGAATGGCTGCTGAGACTGACTCGTGATTGGTCGAGCATGTGTACTGACGGGACCTTGATATCGCGACTCCACACCATGATCCCTACAGCACAGACTCTGGCTCCAAATTACACCAAAAGATGGCTGCAGCACCCGTGTGTGGGATTTTTTGGCTTCATTTTTGTACAGTGGGAGGAACTGGAGACACGATGTTCATCTTTATTTACATTCTATGGTCTAGAATCAGTGATTGACGTATAAACTGTGATTAAAAATGGACAATGTGTCTCCTCTTCCTCATGTTGTACAGAAATAAAGCTAAAATATCCCAGTATAGGAAGGGTTTACTGCAGTCAGCCACCAGGAGGCGATCAAGAGTGTGGCTTTACTTTTGGGAAGTTATCATGTCGTCTATCTTTATTTATGTCTTCAGGGAAATAATCTGATACATTTTATAGAAAGTGACTTTGAGAATAAAACTGTATGATCCTTTAAACTTAATTCCTTATTTTTGTTGTGTTCCTGATTTTAGGATCCGTCTTATTCATGGGCCGAGTGATGAACCCAGCAGACCAAGCACCCTGAAATTCATTCATACACACATTTATACCCTGACCCCTATTTCACTACTGGTATTTATTTGTGGACCAACAGGAGGGTCCACGGACACTTCAGGAAGAGGGACAATATTTTTGTACATATCTGTAAATAAAATTTTAATACATGTTTTTACATTTTGGACTGTTTTGATGCTTATTCTTTCTTTAATGTGGATTAAAGTTTAATTTCTGCCTGATGCACAAACACACACACAGAGTCACAGCTATACATAACACTTTATTTACATGGCCCTTCACAGTGTAAAATAGAAACTTTATTCATGGAAATACTTACAAAAAGGCCATTTTACGCAGGACATTCTCTTTAAATAGTACTCTAGGGTTATTTACATCTTTACAGTGTATTCAAAATACTCTTTTGGTAGCGGCCTCTTCACAAAGAAAGACAAGTATGGCAGATTTTGGTCCCTGTCCAAGGGGGGGAGGGGGAGGGAACAGAAAAAGGGCTGCCCCCCGAATCAGAAATCAACTCTTGACCTCACTTCAGATTATTTGTGTATATTTGAGAAGGCTGAAGACAAAAAAAAAATAGGAGGTTCTTTTTTTTCTTTTAAATGATATTAAATAAAAATTCTCAAATTTACACAAGTGCATTCACGGTAAAGTGACAAGAAGTCGGTTTGAGATCCACGGCAGGGAGACGGGGAGTTCTGGGAGCGGGTTTAACGGTATTTGGCAGCGACCAGCACATTGGGACAAGCTGGCATCCGAGACCTCAGTTCGTCAACACTCCAGGGGACGATGGTCCGTGTTGCCCATCAGCTGTTTCACACTAAAGTAAGAGTTGGGTGGTTAGGGGAGGAATTATTGTTGCTCCAACGTTATTGCTGATCGTGATGTATTTAGTATCAGTTCCTGAGCTTTTTGTCCCTGTATTTCAACATTTATTACCAATAATGTTCAAGCATTCACAATTATTTACTTTTAAACCGTGTTGCCCTCTCTCAGAACCTGCGCTGCAAAAGCCTGTGACTTTTTAAGTTCACTGTCTGCAAATGTACTGAGAGCAGTGGATCTTTTTTCCCTCAGGAGGAAGAACAATCATTATTCTTTCTTACGTTACACCCCAGTTGACAAAGTCGAGATCTGAATTGAAGCATGATGTATATTAATTCCATTTAAGAGTTCAGCAGTGGAGTGCTTTAGTTAGCGGAGTGTGGAAATTAGATTTCAACAGTCGCACATGATGATGAGTCTCATCCTCCCACAAAAAACTGAAAACCGAACCTGAAATAGAAGTGAACGAATAAAAAGAATAATAAAATATTTTTTACGTCTGGATCCAATCTGACCCTGAGTTGGATGAAAACGTGCACATGTGAACCCCTTCCTTCTTTGTTGGCCTATAACATTATGACAGAGAAATCAGGATTGAACTTCTCATCAAGGAGCAGGGTGCGCTGCAGAAATGTCCCTCGTTGACTCCTCTTCCCCACTTGAGGGACTATTCTTTCATTTGTCGCTTAAAAACAAAAGATCAAATTTAGGGGAGGACAATAATCAAAGGGAACGCCTGAGGATGAATTCACAGTTCTGAAAAGTGACCGTGGCGGAATGATCAACAGGCCAAACATCCCATTGCATAGGCAGATACTTCACCTGCAGCAACAAAGATGATTCCTCTCTCTCCCCCTTTTTAATATCTGAACAATGCACCTGTATCCTTCAGAGTCGACGCTGCTTCTAGTTCATACTGTGTGTAACCAAACACATAAATGAAGAGAGTCCACCTGACGGGTGAAAGATCTGAGAGCTGGATGGCATCTCGTCTCCGCAGGGGCCCATATACACAGTGGGGAGGAGGGGAAGAGGAGGAGGGGGGGGGGTCATCAGGTTCATTATGAATAAGTTCAGTCTGGGATCCCTTGGACCTCAGAGCGGGTCCACTGGGTCCACGTGGTCCACGTGGTTCATGTTCATGGATCTGATGTGAATCTCCTCCAGGAAGTTTTCCAGTTGCTCGATGAGAACGCGCTTTTTGAACCTGCAGAAAACAAACGTTATCTTTCATTTGTTCAGAGGAAACCGTTGAGATGTTTTTACATTGATATTTTCTTTCTTATGTGACAACACGCAGATGTTTTGCTGCCGATTTACAGCCCTGGGATCAGCAGCAAAAGTCGAGAGCTACACAGAATCTATGAAACACAATAGTCACAGATTATTTGAATGAGCAGCAGAGGAACTGGGTTCAACTCGTTACCTAGCTGCCTCTTTGATGATGTTCTGGAGAAAAATGAGCCGAGAGTCCAGAGTTCCCTGGATCTGCTTCAGGAGGTGGAAGATCTTCTCATAGTCTGAAGCACAGAGAAGTGAATGAAGATTAATTTATTGATCATTGCCAAGTTTCAGTGAACAGCTGAAGTCTTTGATCCAACTTTATGTCTTTTTTTTCAGATATTGTCTGATCCCCAAGGTGATTTGTTATCAGCTTAAGAGAAAATGAACACTGTCAAATAGATATTTTTATAAATTCATACAAAGCAAAGGGACATCCTGACACTACTTGTTTTGTCAGTATGAGAAGCATCTGTGCTAGATTACTCAACAATTAATTTCATTAAACACTATTTATCAATTATTTCTCAATTAAGTTTCTGCCTGTTGACTAAAAACTAGCTGATTTAAGATGATCACAGATGTTGCTATTAGTGTAAATGTCAAGTGATAATTAACAAGAAAGGGCAGAAGAGAAAACTAAAGATTTGTTGAGAAAAAATGCGATTTTAGTTATTCTATAATTACATCTTTACTGATTAAAACCATAATACTGGCAGTTTTTTTCTTTAATCAGGCAAATTGCGTGTTTCAAAAAAACTCTTGTTGAAAATTATTATTATATTTCTTAGTAAGGTCTAAGACTATTCTTTGGGTATCGATGCAAAATCAGGCCTTTTCATGAAAAGAGCCCTACATGTTTCTATTATTTGTCTAACCGAGTCTAAAACAGACCCTGTTTATTCTACTTACGTCTGCCAGGTTTCCTGATCTCCTTAGTGATGAGGACCCTCAGCTCGTTGTTGACCTTGGTCGTCTCTTCGTGAATGTGCTTCTTCAGAGCTGTAGGCGACAGGTAGCGAGGCGGCTGTCCCATCAGCAGCATGTCCATTCCCTCCTCGCTACCCGGCTGCAGCTCCCCATCCGGGGATCGGCCGTTCTCGTTGTCATCGTTGCCGTTGTCGTCGTCGTCGCCGTCATCATCGCCAACGTCATCGTCTCCGTGCAGGAGGTCCTGGGGTTCCAGGCCTATGTGGTTCTCTTGGTGGTTGGTCGACCCTAACAGCTGATCCACCTCTGAGTCCAAGCTACTGTCTGAGCTGTAATCGTTCTGATTCAGGTGGTTGATGATCAGGTCTGGTTCAGGTGCTCCATCATTTATGTCCATGTCTATAAGGTCAGAGATTTTAAAGAAAGAGACATTTGTTTATTTCCTCTTCATAGAACAATAATCTATTTATTTCTACATTTTTAAACTATATTCTCATCAAACTGAGGTTAGTCAGTCTCGGTGGGAGAGAATGAGAGTTAGTGTTGTTTATTTCTGATCAAAATGTCCTTTAAAAAGGGAAACGCCACCATTGCTACACATCAAGCTGCTATCTTTTCATGGGGAGCTCAACTCAGCCGATAGAAATGAGAAAATGGAGTGCAGAGTTTGAAAGATGTGGGTATTTATTTTCTGGGGGGAAAATGCCGTGTTCCCATCATGGAGGCTAGAGTGTATAAATGGGAAAGATTATCCTGTTGGTAGTGTTCACTTACCTGATAGCAAGACAATTGTATGACTGCGGAACTAGCTGTGTGGCATCATATCTTTTAAACCTGGATTCAGCTACATTAAATGGTGACTTGTCTACATAATCTTACACTCATATATTATCTATTGTATCGTCAAATACTTATATTTATACCTCTACTATATATCATATCATACTCTCTGTATATTATTTGTATATATAAGTCTATATACACATACTTATACATGTGTACATGTTATTATTATTATATTTACTATTATTATTACTGTTGCTGCCATTATTACTATATACTGCTATTATATTGGTATAATAATATATTGGTATGGTAATATAATTACTATCATATATAAATATATATTATGTTATATTATATACTATATATACTGTACTATTTTTATATGCTGTCTAACAATAACATCACCATCATATCATCAGTACTATTACCATCATCTTGCCACTGCACCTTATCTACCTATTTATCTTGTGTTTGTTTTTATTCTTTTTACCTCAATATTTTTTATTTCATTCTATTGTATTGTATTTTATTGTATTCAAATATACCAGCTAGTATGACGACTTAGTTTCCCTTCGGGGATGAATAAAGTAATCTATCTATCTATCTATCTTATGGAGGCCTCCATGTTTATTTGCTTTTTCAGGTATTTCTGTATTATTTGCACAAAGTCCCATATTTTGCAGAAAAAAAATCTAGTAAGGGTTGGATGTGGACGTGAAAACGATTTACAAATTAGAAACATTATAATGAGTTGCTTTATGGTAGGTTTACGTTTACACGTAGTTGAAAATGAGCACTGAGAACTCATGAACTGCTTCCATGTCTGACCTGCTGTAGCTCGAGGGCTGTCGGGTGGCGATACTGGAGGCGTGTAAGCTCTACCCAGACGAAGCAGAGGCGACATGCAGCGCCGTCTTTTGGGGCCTCCACCCTGCATGTTGCTGCTGTCTCCTGGTCTCTTCCCTTTGTTCTGAGGGCCCGTCACAAACTCGTCTGCCTCGTCGATCATCATACCCTAAGAGAACAGTGAAGAGGACATGTTAATGAGTGTAATTCTACTTCAGTGGTTTCCATGCGACTCTTCATCATGAAAGAATATGAAGGTAGGAGTGGATAAGAGTGGGGTTAACCTTCTTGTCTAGTTTGAAGGGGTTTCCGAATGTGTGTAGGCGTTTGGGCTGTTCGGGGTCTGCATCTCGAAGAGGCTGAGGGGCAGCTTTGAGGAAGTCCTGGTAGTTGCCCATTTGGGCGATTGGCACGCTGTGGAGCTGGTCTGAACATAATGCAAACAAAAAAATTCACTCAACATAGAAGGAGACATCTACACTTGATCCTGAGATGAAAATCGTGGTTGAAGTTCTCTCCCAAAGTGAGGGAAAAAGACAGCAACTTACCCGAGTCCTGCCCTCTGAGGGAACAGACAGTGGTGTTGAGCAGATTTCTCCTCATTCGGCTCAGGTGGTCCAGCAGGTGGCTGCGGGGGACGTCGTAGGGATTCCTAAAGCTCTGAGGCTTCAGGCCCTGATAACAACAAGACAGAGGGGGTTGTCAGGCAAACGATCAGAGTTTGAGTTAAGCCTCACATCAAGTCCAGAGAGATGCTTTTAATGCTTGAAATACCAAACAGTCCAAACATAAATCATCTCAACTTTTCTCAAAAACTCAGGATGAATGTCAAATGAAAAGCCAGACAGGACGTGAAGGCATGAGCAGAAAGGGAATGAGTAACAGTGGGATTTGAACAAAAAACTAAACAAAAACAAACAACCACTGTATCCAAACCAAATGAGGCTCAGTAAACATCAATAAAAGACAATTTCGAACATGACAGAATAACTCTGGTTTATCCTTAACTTTGCAAGAATAATCTTAAAATATGATCTGACCTTGTTGAGCAGAGCCAGATGAAAACCTTGAAACTCTTTGGTGTTGAGCTCCATGGGCAGAGTCGGGCTTTCTCCTGAGAGATTCAGCAGCTGGTGGATGAAGTTCCTGCGCTGGGCCAGAGATATACCACCGCCCCGCCAACGCACCTTGATGCCGGCCTCTGGCGGTTGCTTTTTACCAATCGAGGCAATCAGACGGTCGTACTCGATTTTTGTCTATAAATGTGAAATATTAACATTAAGTGTAACTTAATGCCCCTACTAAGCATTCATAACAAAATAAACTACTTAGAAATGGTTTACAACATTAAGCTGTAAGCAGTTGTGGATGAATTAATTTGTTAACTATAACTTGTCCAGTAGGCAGCCATGTAATATGTTTATTAATAATCAGTTTAAAATTTATTTGTTATCACTTACCACTGCATTATAGTATTTTATAAATAACAGATTAAATGTGAATATACTGCTTATCTATGCGAAATAAAGTGTCTGAAGGTAAAGTATTATTGGAACAAACATTGATGTCACTTTCAATAGAGTAGACAAAACATTTTTCATTAGTCAAAAAACATATATATAATATAATATAATATAATGGATAATATATCAATGGAACCTTAAAGGATAAAGAAAAGAAAATACTGTATGTCATCTGTATTAAGAGTAGAGATGTAACCTAAGCCTTTTGTTATTTGGCAGATTAACACTCACATAAAGAACAGATCTTCTGTTGTTTTTGTCCAAACAAGAAAAGACCAAACAGCGCAACAACATACCTGCTGACTGAGCTTCTTCAGGTACGAGACCACGCTGTAGCTCAGGCCGTACTCCATGTTTTCGGCCAGAAGGTTTGGAGCTCCCATGATTCTTAAGGCTTTCCTCACAGACTGTGGAGAGAACACGACAATAAGACCAGTGCATAATCGTAACCGGTTTAGTGAGTTAATAAGAATAATAAAACAAACATTTGAAAATCAACACAGTAACATCAAATCCACTGACCCCAATATAATATGGAGGCATAGTCTTCAGGTAGTTCTCAAAGGACTGCCGCCATTTGATGGTTGGCTTAAACTTGTGCACTTTGATCAAATCGTCTGCAAAAAGGAAGCAAACGAACACATTAATACAGAGTCATTTCAAATTAAGAGTTTGGAAATAACTGGAGAAATTGGTAGAGATAGCAAAGGAGCAAATACAGCAAGAGACGGACTGAAAATGAGGGAGAATAAATCCATCAGTCTCACCCAGAAGTGGCAGAAGAACAGGGTAGTTGTAGGGCATCACAAACAGGTTGACACAGTTGAGGGCTGTGCTGGCCTTCAAGTAGCCGAAGGGTTGGCCCAGGTCACTGTACTTGGCACTGTTACACACAAACACCTGAAAGACAGAGCGAGAATCAGCCAACGAAAACAAGTAGGGGAGAGGTGGGTTAGGAACTAACCCTTCAAAAGAGAAACCGGCACTTTAAATGCTCTTGTGTTAACATTTTTGTTTTTCAACAATATGCAGGTATGGAAAAATACATGCTATAATGAACAATAGAGACCAGAAAGTATAATATTGGAAAACTCATGATTTAATATTTGTGGAGAAAACCTGCTGAAAGGTCTGAAGGTGGCAGCAGAGGAAAGAGCATAATGAAAATGCTCAGTACAGTGAAGTGTAGTTTATTCTCTGTGCGATCATTATCATATATAACATATAGGCAGTAAAGGCTGTTGACAACATCTGTAAAGTGGCTTGAAACTAAGATGGTCCATTAGAAACTGAGTTTGAAAAGGTGGAAACATGAAATCTGTAATTTCCCTCCTACTATCTTCCACGAAACCACAGCAAGTATAACAAAACATATAATGGTGAATTCATCATGTTAATATTAAGGTCTGTACCACAATGAATTTATCATTGAACCACCAAGCAACTTGAGCGTAAATAATGTCACTTCATCTACCAGTCTATGAGATTGATTTAGTAATTTAAAACTCCAACTTTCAGCCATAACTCTTACGTTCTCAAAAAGTGTCTTTTGTCTGCGTGTGTGTGATGTTGTACCTGCCAGCAGGAGTGTGGAGACTTCCTCTCCAAAATGTACTGTGTGAGGGGCGAAGGCTCCAGCTCGTACTTGTCAAAGGGAACCTTGTCAATCACCATGGGCTCAGAGTCCAGGCAGGAGAAACGTACGTGTGGGTGGGCTGAGCGCGGGGGCTTGGTGAGGCACAGAGGAGATGTAGATATTATTATAAAACCCAGAACAATGGAATGGTATCTAAAAGCAGTTAAATGTCAAAGATATGGAGACAATTCTAAAAGATGTCATATGGAAGGTGCAATGTCAAACCACACAAACTTTGCTGCTTTAAATTAGTTTTGATGGTTCTCACCAGAGTGGGGGAGTTCTGGTCGGGCCAGAAGGCCTCTGGGATTGGCCAGTGGCCGATGGGAACGCCAGTTTTAGGGTTCGGTCGTACGTAGATCAGCTTGTGACAGCAATGCCAAGGCTGCAGACCACCTTTCAACACCTCAGCTGGAGCATCTGTACAGGATGATACAGGAGAGGATTATTTTACAGGTAATACAACCGTCAGCACCTCAGACAAGAAAGCGTTTGGGAAAAATACACAAGTGTGTAGGCAGTCAAAACATGAAGGTGGGGGCTTAAATGTGACATCCACCAGCTGTTTGTGAGCAACAGTAAAGAAAAGCTCAGAGAGGATTAAAAAAAAAAAACTGAGTGGGAGCAAGCAAAGAGGTTTCCTGCTAATCATTCAGATGCAGTGCGGCATCTGTCAACGAGGTCTGTCAGAGCTGAATTCAGATTGTCTAAATTGTATTTAGAAAAAACACAAGTGTCTCTTACCCTCCAGTGGAGGAGGGTCAGGGCCAGTCTTCTCAAAGTTGATCACTACTCCACTCTGAATCTTCTGCACCAAAGACTCCAGACACTGATTCAACATCCGCTGAGAGAACACGCTGTAAGAACGTCCTAAACAAACACACAGAGACACACATGAAGACAGTAAATATTAATTGATTGATTACAGTGTTATAGGCTTCAAAAGATGTTCCATGAATCTAAATAGAGTATTGACAACAACACTTTTCAATCTGACTCGTTTCAAATCATCACTTTTTAGGGCTTTCTGAAGATCAGCAACAATTTCTAGCTTCATCACTTGGATAAATAACTTCCTATTTGTAGCTTTTCTTCAGAGAGAAGATAAAGGATTTGAGATTCTTAAAAGCTTAAAATTGTTTTACTATAGCCAGTTTCATAATATGCCAGGATGAAAGAACATGGTACAATTTAAATGTAGAGTCCTCTTAGTTTAATGTAAATGCTGCAGTGTCTGACTATAAAACTGTGCACTTTTAAGCACTCCCTACTCAACCATGTGGTCACCTTTATGGGGTCTTATCAGCCTTTACACAACTGACACGAAAACAAAAAGTAGCTCTGAAGATCTGAACAGGCAGATGACAGTGAAGGTCACCCTGAATCAGCCACACGATTAGTCCAATTCAGCTTTCTGGCCATTTGCTGCCTCCAACTTCACCTCCAGTGACCTTGTTGTGCACCCATTCACTCGCTCATTTCAAAAGGCTGTGGCTTTGCGTCAGCTCTACCATCAGCAGTACTGGACAGGCAGCATGTACTGTAGACTGTCAGTGACAATGGAGCTGTGTCATGTTCTGCATTCAGCACCACCGACTGCTGCACACAGCTCTGTGTGTGTTAATCTTAACCTGCCATCAGCACCATTCCAGTCTGTTCCTCCTGCCAGCTGCTTCAACCAGGCAGCATGAGGAGCGGAGACAGGAGAAATGAAAGTCCCCTGCTACAACTTCGTTTTAAACTGGGTTTTTATTCTGCATCTGGGGCGTTACTATGATGGAGTATTAGGGTCACTTAAAGAGAACAAAGTTTTAATGTTACAAGAAAAAAACTAATGATATTAAGTCATTATTCTCATCATTTAAAAATTTGTTTTTCTTTAATTTGTCCTAAACTCTCTGCCATCCATTGCAGATAGAAAGTGGCCTGATAGTACGTCACTGACCTGCGAGTGGGAAATTGACCAGTTTAGTCCAGGACCAGTTGGCAAAATCTAGGCTAACCTTATTCAACATTTGGTGCTGAAGTGGACTTGAGCAAAGCACTCGAGCCCTCCACCACAGCTCCAGCGGAGTTGCTCAGTGGTTAAAAACAAGGGCATGCTCTTTGTTTGTACTGGGATGTTCAGCTTCCTCTTGCAAACTTGTAAACACAAGTAACTCCGACTGTTGAGCAACACGGTGCGGAGCAGAGCTTCTGGGCTGTCCCTATCCAAAAGGCTATCACCACTTTTTTTATCCTTAAAAAAAAAAACACACTTATCATTTTCTCCTGACTTTGTTTTAATGGATGCTTCATCAGCTGTGTGGGGGAATGTATTAAAAAAACAGTTATTTTGATCTAGCGTTATAAATACTTTGAGCCTGTCCCAGCATTTTCCACACAGCTCTGTTGTAACTAATGAGGCCTGTGTTGGTGCAGCAGAGGCGGAGTTGTCCTGCGGGTCGGACATAAAAACCCTGGATCCTCCAATTCCCAAAATATAACTCATAGGCATTTTTCATTACATGTTAAATATCTAATAAACACCCTCATCTTTCAAACGCCTCCCCCACTTTATAATGTTGAATATTTTAGGTATAATGCCCGACTCTAACCTTGATACCTCTAGAGCTACAAAAGAGATTATACATGCTCTCCTAAAGTGATATTCGTATTCTCTATGAAACCCATATTTCACATAAACCAAACTCCGGCAATCCACCTACCTCCTGTGACCTCGCACATGGGAGTGATGGGGGAATCATCCGGCGGGACCCCCCCGAGGGGTTCAGGCTCCACTGAGGCGTTGCCGGAAATCCGCAGCACCAGGGCGAAGAGACGCTGGTCCCAGCGGAAGGGCTCCTTGGTCAACTCACTACCTGGTAGCGGGGTGGTCAGAGGCAGATGGAGCTGGAGAGGGGGGGGGGGGGAGACAAAGACAGCGTCAATGACAGAGGAACCTTGATACATTAGTAGAGATAATGTGTGAGTGCTGGTTAGAAACACAACATGATGATACTGTATGTATACACAGCTGGACAACTCAAGTTTTCTCTTTAATATAACTGGTTGTTTTAGAGTCTACTGGAAACTTCTACTACGGGAATATTGACAAATTATAGCGTAGTCTATCAGGTATATAAGACAGCATAATTCAAAAACATATTTCCAATTTATGTGTAACCTTCTATCATTTTGACATGCAGACAATACGTCATATTGCTCTTAAAATAAGGATTTAATTGTATGCATCTGACGTCAACAATTTGTTTAAATCCCAAGCTACGGGCTGCTTAATGGAGTTCTCTCCATCTCACCAGTAAGAGCAACAGAAATATTCAGCAGAAATAAATAATTTACGGTAGAGCGAGCTACTGAGTCACTGAGAGGACAACTTTATCTGAAAAGCTTAAAGCTAAAATGGTCCAACAGAAAATGAACTGATCAAAGTAGTTGCTGCTTAATTTGCAAAGATTTTGAGAAACTAATCAAATTTTCAAGTAATTTATCAAGAAAGAAAAAACTCAGATGTGTTTTAACTTCTCCAATATTAATTTCTGATCGTCATTGATCCCTTTTTAATTGAGTATATTTTAGTTTTGCTGTTAAGACTAAATCAATATCAAAACATGTTGGTTCTAGGGAGCTACAAATGTTCCCCCTTAGAATTTCAAAGACCATGGGATTCATTGATTCGTCCAAAACATAATATATAATGAAAAGAACTTGATTTATTTTAACTCTGGTTGGGTGCTGGTTTTTTAGATGTTTGATGGTTGATCAGGTAAAATAAGCGTCACAAATGTATTAACTTGGGCTTTAGGACGTTTTAAGGGACAATGTTTCTGACATTCTATAGATTAAAATATTACTTATCAGAAAAGTAACAATAGTTGCAGACCAAATTCTGTTGCAAATGATAAGTATTACAGCGTCTATCATTAGTCTGCGGTGGATATTGAACTCAGTGGCCTCTTACAGTGAAGGAGGTAGGTTATGGAGCTGTGGGACTGTTTTGCTTCACATAGTCATGGGATGATTCTAATTTTAAAGTACTACATAATAGCAGCAGCTCTGTGATTTAAACTTAAGCCTGAGTGTCACAGTAGGAGAGGGTTTGATGCTTGTGTTAAAGTGAACATTGTGGCTCATCCAGCCACACAGGAGGCTCTCCTGATTGGCTGACCTCATCTTGGACTCCGCCGCCGCTCGTCAACTTGTTGCCGTCGGTGATGGCGATGATGATGGCGGGCTCGAGGAAAAAGGGATTCCTTCCCTGCAGACAGAGAGAGGGGGTACACACAAAGATTTAAGAGCATTTATAGAAACAAAGAGTAAAATTGATATTGGAATTAAGCAGCAGTGTATTTATGGCAAAAACGGGCACATTAAACCCATCATTATGTAGCTCATTTACATAGATCTGTCAAAGTCAAGAGGAAAAAAAATAGAAACAGGAAAAGAACAGAGTGACTTCACTTATACCGCTGAGACAAGTGTCGGTGTGAATCTGCAGCATAAGGTCACTCCATCCTCCTCGATGGCAGAGTAAGAGGATTTATATGAAACCTCTTTTCTGCTCGTCACTAAAATATTTCATCACATCAGCAGTCCACGTTGACTAAGTTTAACTGGAGCAGCTCGGCATTTATCTCTAAACATCAGCCAGGGAAAATAAACTTGGCGATTTAACCTCGACGCAGCTCGACGAGACCCGTCAGCGGACGATCAGCACGCTGACCCCCCCCCCCAGCGCTGCAGTCCTGCCCTGACAGCGCTGCCTTTATTCATGCCTGTGGACGGTTTGAACTGCACCTGAAGGCTGTGGTGTCTGTTGAATGATGGATTTGTCCAGTTACATAAAAAAAAAAAAAAACACAGCACAAAGTAAACAGAGCGGGATACTAACCGAGGTGCCTGGTGCTGTAGGTATCCATGACAACCTGGACTTTCTTTTCTCCTCCCTTCCCCAAAAATCCTTTTATGACATCGGGCACTTTCTTTGCATACTAATGAGCAGCAGACGAGGTGAACCTCCCAGTCAACTTGTGTTTTCTTACATGTCACATCAGCTCACTTAGCGTTTTACTGTCGCTATGCAATTAGGTGCTGGTCATAACCTCTTAAATTTCATTATAGTACGTCACATTAGCTCAGATTGACAAAATAGACTCAACAAGCTCTGCTCCTGCAGGTTTGTCCACCACAGTCTGGCAGGTCAGTGTATCGTCGTTTTCAGAGCTGGGACTATTAATCAATCCATCACTGAGGAAAACAATTTTTTTTTCATATTTTCAATTGCTTAAACCATAATTTAAACAACAATGCCTAAAGTGTGATGGCTTTGTCTTATTATATAATAAGCTGAAAACTTCAGATTCAGGGTTATCTGGTGCACAAGTCATTTGATGACGTCTCATACTCATTAGCATTGTGTTTTACGACTTTTGCTCTAATCTAATGTTCACTTCACGCATTTATGTGAGCTTCTCATCTTCAGGACTGCCATATAAGCTATCGGATGCCTAGATTTCCCTGTGGATAAATAAATCTATCCATTATTAGCATTTGGATTTCTTTTCACCATTTTCTGACATGTTGGACAACCATAAAATGGATTGATTCATAAAATTAGATCAATAATATAAATAATCATTAACTGCAACCGTAGTCATGTAAATATGTACTCTGGGAGGGTTAAGTCCATGTGTAGCAGAATGATCTCTGGTCTACTAACAGAGCCAGGCTGATGGAGACCCATTAGAGCCTTGTTTATCATCCCCGCTGACATGTTAACGAAGGGCCAAACGTCAGCAGTCATATCATTTCCTCGCCGTGTCCTCCCTTAGTTCTGCTCTTTCACTGCACTCTTAATGAAACTGCGATCAGTGTCAGGATAACCTGCCAGGGGCAGTCTCCCTCGCATCCTCCAAACCTCCCTCTTCATCTCCCAGGGGAGTCACCTCAGACGCATGGCAACCTGGAGGGTTCTTTTGTTACTGTAGAGAGAGCATCACTCCAGGGCGATATTAACTCACCCACTGGCTTAACTCCCCTTTGTCCTGTCCCTCACTCCAGCTCTCTACCCCACTGAACATCTCACACATGCAGCACGAGGATGAAAAATCTAAATCGACTTATCTTTATGAATTAAATTGGAAAGACAGGCGGACGTTATTGAGTCATCATACAGAGCTTCAAACACCACGCCAACCAAAAAACAAGCTGCTGCATCTCTTTGGCTCGACTTTGATTTACAGCCCCGGGGGCAAATTGAGATAGAAAAATACACACGACAGAAGGTGTGTGGTCGTCTGATGAAAGCTAACTTCGACGGCTCAAAGGAAAAGAACTGCACTTCAAAACGCTGCTGTCCTCTGTGTGTAACCTGACATGACAGTTTCAGGTAATTTTGTCCAGGCAGAAGAAATGAGGTTCATCAGCGACATCATCTGCATACCGTGGCCTGTTTTACTCAAAGTTAAGGATGATGATAAAATACAGTAAACACAGTTTCCTTGTGGTGTAAAGATTTCTCTTATTTTCAGTTAAACACAAATTAATTATTTGTGGAGGCACAGTTGTGGCTGTAGTCATTTAGCAATTATCTTCCAAATAATTATTTGTAAAAAAACACTAGATACCAATAATTACAACATTAGTGATGTCAGAGTCACACTGTGATGTCAAAGACAGACTGGTCACAAGAGTCCAGGGTCATCAGTAACCAGTGCAGGACACCTTAACTTTGATCTCTGTGTGTTCCGTTTGAGTTCACAGACACAAGCATGTTTTCATATAGCCTCTGCTGGTCTGACTGCAGGGCTGGTGTTTGACATTTAAACTCCCAGAGAGAGTCTGATATGCATTATAAATGTTGTTTGCAGTGTATGCATCACCCTGTATGGTAGGGACCATCCATTTAAAATTCAGGAAATGCTACTTAAACATTTATCTTTGCTCCCGTCCTACAGACACAGAGGAAAACAGACATCCCTATTTCTACATCAAGTGTGCAGACTCGAAGTTGTCAAACTATGGCTAGATTACTCACATTAATGATGAATCTCCCAAGAGGATAATGTTATATTTCTTATAAGATGTTTTCTGTTTTTTTTATTTTTGCTTTACAGTGACAAGAAGACCGAGGCTCTCTGGTCATTTTGTGTCTCACTACACGGTAAGAAGCATGTTGAAAGATATCATGTGTTGCAGATAAGTCATGAGGCTTAAATGAGAGCAGCACTCTAAAACTGTAAAAAAAAAAAAAAAAACACAATTTCTAACCAACACACACACAAACACATTCAGCAACTACCTCCCTAAACTGGAAACAGGCTGAACTGGTGATGTCATTAAGCAGCACTTTCTGGAACCACACCAGTGAAGCTGAATTAGTTCCAGACTTTGTGGTCATAACAAATATTTGTTTTGAGTTTCCAGCTGTGATGGAGGCAAGAGTTGTTTAAATTTCACAAATTAAAAAATGAGTTCTGCAATACAGACAATTCAATCAAGTTTAGTTTCTCCTTTAACTTGCTCAACCTGTCAAACAGTTCATGAAGAGGATCTTTAAAATCATTTCCATGTGAGATCAATTATTTTTTTTGTTGTTAAGCTGGAAAGAAAAGAAACTAATCCATGTATCTGAACTAAATACTGTCTGATCCTCGGCATGAGTAAAAGATGTCTTTTTCATAAAATGGTTAAGAATATCGATATTAGAAAGTAACAGAAGGTGGAGAATAAAAATTTGAATTGTGAAATAAAGATTTTAAATATTCTCTGCTCAAGTACACTGAAGTATATTGTAATTATCTCCTACTCTTTTGGAGGCTATATGTTTAGTTTTTGTAGAAATTCGAATGCAGATGTGCTGATTAAACTGTTTGTCTGCCACATTTATGTTTACTGCGTAAAAGAGGCAGCTCAGCTCACAAAGCTTAAGTGAACGTTAAGTGGAGAAATTACACTACTACTGTCTCAAACTAAACTTATCATTATAACCTTAATACATAAGTAGGAGTTAAGCAGATAGGTGCCATTGGTTTTCAGCTGGGTGTGGCTAGTAAAATATCAACTTAAGTGCAGACTTCAATCATTGTTGCTTCTAAGGCTGTAAGAGACCGTGGATTTTAAATACACCATGAACTTGTGGGCTGAAAGACAAATCTCTGAGCAGCTACAAGAAAAATTGAAGTTGATCCCATGAAAAGTAAAAATGTGGAATATGGCCACTCAATGCAAAATAGCAGGCTTCCTGTTGTGTTTTTTCCAATTGCACCTAGACTTTTTTGTTTGTCTGGTCATGATATACCTGTAAATTGATTTTTGTGAAGACCGGTCAATGTGAACACGTTCCAGGGGTCTCGGGGGGCACCGTTGAGCCATTTTGCGACGCCCATTGAAAATTCCTTTAGAATACGTAATTTTTCACCACTTTTTAACTTTCTGCAAATTTTGGTAAAAATTGAGCATGGTAAAGTCCTCAAAAAGCCAATTAATTTGCCTGAATAATAATAATAATAATCCTTACAATTTTAATAGGGCCTCCCCTGACCTTTGATCAGTGCTCGGGCCCTAAAAATCTACATGATTTCAGAGCAGAAAACCAAAAGGCTCAACCTCTGTAGTTAAATCAACCTCAGTTACCCACGACAAGTAGTTCCTGTTTCTTTCCTCTCTATCGAACTTGTTGCGGTTATGTTTGTGTCTTGAGCACATGACTGAAAGTGTGTGGGGTCACAGTTTGCAGGTGGTTGATGCTTGTAAGACTGTGGACAGGGGTAAGGGGAGAAAGTGGGGAGGATTTGTGTGGGTCATAGAGCGCTTATTAAACCTGATTTTTCCTGTCTGCCCTCTTCAGCATCTACATACCTGTCCATAGTTGTCTATCCCAGTCACTAATCTATTGAGATTGAGTAAATCAAAAGCGGTCCTCAAGGACTGGCCAATAGATGTGAGTCCAGTTGCTTGGAGGTTGCGGAGCTCTGTCATGAATGTGGCGTGGCTCTCCTTCCATCCGGCCTTAAGAAAAAACAACAACACATTGTTAATAAAGTGCACAAAGTTCGAAACCAACCCAACTTGAGAGGAAATCAAAAACAAGGGATGGTCATGTGTATTTATTTATCTTTTTTTTTTGGCCCACACTGTCGCACTGTCATCCAGACCACATATCAAACCCTGTGGAATGATGGCACTTGGGTGGTCCGCTCCTGTTTGCCACATCTGGGCCTCAAGTAGCCGGACCCTGTGTCAACCCAAGGTGACCCGACCTTGTTTTGTGCCATTTGGGGCCACATTAACCACATGGACCCCTTAAGTTTCACATCCAGATAACACCTTGCCTAGAGCACTGCATGTTCTCCAAAAAAAAAAAAAAGTTCCCTGTTTGTTTTGGGATATTTGGGTCACATTTCTCAATTTACAAGGGGACCACTTTAGACTTGCATCCTTTCTGGCCGGGAAAGACAACCAGAAGTGCTGCATCGCTGCCTGAAGTGGACCACTTCCTTATGCTATAAGGGATGTTATTAACATCTTAGGGGAAGGTAATACAATAGAGTGGATTCACGGATTGTGCGACAAACTATTGTTTTGTAAAACCATTATGGATTACACCGCGAAATGAACAAAACTAATTTAAACAAGCTAAACTGTTGTGCTGAAGAGATTTTTTTTGAATGCTGATTTTGAACTGATAGTAAGTCGCTTCCTTCCTCTTTGGCCACAACAATAACTTGACAGCACAGCAGCCAAGTGCTTGATGTGTCTTCTAGCAGGGTGGTGAGAGCAGCCTGGGGTCACAAATCACAAAGTAGCACAGTGTCCATGTGTCTCGTCACTAAAGTGGCAAGTTGGTCTAAAACGATTAAAACAGGAAACTGTGCCCCCCCCCACCCCCCTCCCTCTCTCTCTTCCTCACCCCCTCCTCCTCCCAAGAATATCTCACCTCGCTGTATAAATAACACCCAGAGTTCCTTGCTGCTCGCACTGAAACAAAATGTCGGCCATGTTTTAAAAGGGGTCTGAAAAGCTCCTCCTGAAGATCGCCTCTACACAATCGGTGTCGCGGTCACACAACGTGGCGGCGGAGCGACGTGGGGGAGGACAAGTCAACCTGCTGCGCACATGTAAAGCTGTGGACATGAGCCGAAAGCAAAACTCTACCTTGATCCCGAAGGGAACGTCTTCAAAATTTACCAACATGTACCGGTCCCCTCGGCTCGCCGGATCTCTGCCCCTGAGCTGTGGAGATAGTAGAGAGTTATTAGAGATCCGCTCTGACAGCAGCAGCACACAGATGCAGTGAGGGGGGGTGGGGGGTCGCTGTGCCCCGTGGTTACAGTACCTTCATAAAAGTCTCAACTGCGCCTTTCGCTATGTCCAGATAGCTAGTGCCCAGATGGGTGCGCTGGTTCATTGAAGCGGACGTGTCTATCAGAAAAAGTAGAACGGGCATTGTGATGGTAATGACGCGTTCTGCATGGACCTGGTGTCAGTACAACCGGCCCAACGCGGAAAAAAAGCCCCCTTTTGTTCTCCTGCCGCCTGTATCACGTCTCAGCTAGCTAGCTTAGCCGGCTATCTCTCTGCCTCACACATTCTTTCAAAAAAAGTGTAAGAATAGTGAGTGGCGCGGCCCTTTCCGGGCGAACTGCACTAACAGCCTCACACCCTGGGGCCAGGTGCTCGGTTCACCAGGGATTCTGGTAGTTTTTACTATATTTTGCGGCTCTTCCTAAGTTTCATAGAAACAAAGTTCCCCCTCACAGACACTCGATGCTTCTCCCTGCACTGGGAGCGCTGGGGCTCGTCCGCCGCTTTTAAGCTGAGCTCCGCGCAGGCCCCGCCCCCCGAGCGGTGCTTTACCGTCACGTGTCAGCACAGCGTCCCCTCATTGGCTCTGCGCGGCAGCTCATTACAATATCCAAATAAGGCCAGCGCCGAGCGAGTGATGCGCAAGCGCAGTCGCCCCCCGAGCCAGGGACGTAGGAAAATATCGCGTTGATGCATTTTTGTGTATAAACAACATTATGAGGCTTCTTCACAGCGACACTGCAGTTTGTTGTGTGCGTGTTGTTAAGGATCCGGCCTGTGTGCTTCCTCACAGCTGATGACTAGTTCACCTCATCCTGTGTGTGAGAGACAACCCCTGAAGACTGGACAGATAAGATATCAGACAATATGGAGGGGACACATTGAAGTAGAGACCGAGGGATGTGAGCAGGGTGCACAGGAACTAGTGGCTGACATTCACACATTTGGGTTTAATGTGATGACCAAATAAAGAAAAACCTTCCTGAGAAATGATCTGAGGGAAAACAGGTTTGGCTGTAAGGGATTGACATGCGCACACACACTCACGTTTGCACTTCTATCTTAGTGAGGACACTTATTGCCCCAAACATAATACCTAACCCTTAACCTAATTCTAACCCTAAAACCTAAGTTTTTTCCCCACAAACAGCCCTCTTAAAAAGTGAGGACCGATCACTCTGTAGGGTCGGTGCTTTAAATGGTCCTCACACATATAAGTACAACACACACACACCCTGCAGCTCGAAGATGGCTGTACTTTGTCTTTCTTTCCCTTCACTGCAATGAGTCACATCCTTATAAAGATATGTTATAAGTGACATTTATTTGCCAGTCATATTGTGGCTTTTGTACACAGATATAAACTCCATTTATGTTAGATACATAGTTATTTACTATCATTTACTTTACACTTGAGATTTTCTTCATTTGATCCACAACAGGCTGCACAACACGATTGTGCAATGTAATTTACATAATATGGCTCCATGGAACATATCATCACTTCCGCAAAAAATAAGAGGAAACCACCCTGCAGCCAGCGATAGATGAGAGAGGAGGAAGGTCCACGATGTCTCTTGTTCGACAAGAGTTGTCTGGAGCAAGAGACTCACACACACACCACTTCATTTCCCGGTGCAACACTGTTTTTCAGAATAAAATTACACACGTTAAGGGTTTATCCCATTCACAAAGTGGCTAAAACAGACGAATGTTGTGATTCATTCTGTTTACAAATTCCTTGTTTTGTCTGATAATCAGGAACCAATTTTTGGATACTTTTATTTGTATTCCCATTTGTGTTAAGATACTTTATCACTCCACTACAACAATTTGACAGATTAAAACGTTGAATACAAAACAAACGCATATATTATCTGATGCATTAAAATAAGTCGCACTACTGAAGTATATAAAATTGTAATAGTAACAGGGTCAAATAGTCATCGATCCACCCCAACCAGCCACAACATAAAAATATTGTGTACATGTTAATGCTTCAGCAATAATTGTTCATTAACAGCGATATAACGTATCTGAACCAACCCGTTCTTTATATTTTGATGCACCAATCTGCAAAAAGTTTGGAATTTAAACATGAATATACTGTAAGCTTTATATGAATTCATAATACCAATGCATTACCATCACAGCTACAAATTATTAGCAATATAATTAAAATCATTTATTCTATTTTTTAAACGTTTGGGAATTTTTATATGTTTTTTCCATTTCTTATATTTGGCCTTAAATAAAAAACAATAATTCCTATATACATCATACTGTATTTTACTGACTTTACTATTTACACGTTTATTGTGAAGTCCACACATGATTATCAGCTCAGCTGAGCTCATGATTGAAACTTGACTTTTTTAATGAACAATGTCAGAAGTTCTTAAAGTGTTTTCATGGAATTTGTCATAATGTTGTTTGTTACACTCAAAATTTAATTATCTCTATCAATGATATACATCGACAGTTTGTTTCACAGGAATATTTTCTTTTGATAGAGCGACCAAAGCACGACTATGGCGTTGTAAATTGAGGTTTATTTTGAAGGTCATGGCCGGAAACGATCGATGCTCACTTTACTACGATCAAGGCCCGCCCACACTAAAATAAACTTCCTTTTTTATAACCTCCGATATAAAAGCCCCTAAACTTAAAAGTCCCATGTGTCATATCAAAACAACAAACTTCCCTTTAATGCCTTAATAAATACTGAAACTAGTCAGGAAATTACACATTAACCATTAAAAGCCAGATGTGTATTTGCTGTGTGGTTTTGGGGGATGTATTATACTAATATTTTTAAAATGTTAGTACCCTTTTTATAAAAGTAATTTTCATGTGAGTCTGCGCATGTACCATATCCATTTAACAATCCTTATATCCAAAAATAATCTTTGTTGAGTGTCATAACAAGAACTTTACAATCTATATAAAGTGTATGTTTAAATTTCTTTATATACAGTCTATAGAGAGAGTCTGTATAAAGATCTTTACAATAAAATACAATACAATGGAATAAAATAAAAAATATTGAGGTTGAAAGAATAAAAACAGAAACACAAGATAAATAGGTAGATAAGGTGCAGTGGCAAGATGATGGTAATAGTACTGATGATGGTAATGTTATTGTTAGACAGTATATAAAAATAGTACAGTATATATAGTATATAATATAACATAATATATATTTATGTATGATAGTAATTATACCAATATAATAGCAGTATATAGTAATAATGGCAGCAACAGTATTAGTAACAATAATAGTTAATATAATAATAATAATAATAATAATAATAATAATAACATGTACACATGTATAAATATGTGTATATACAAGAATATACAAGAGTATGATATAATATGATATGATATATAGTAAAGGTATAAATATAAGTATTTGACTATACAATAGATAATATAATATACTATGAGTGTAAGAATATGTAGACAGAGCGTGCAAAAGACAATATTATTGTATGAAATGATATATATGAATATAAGACCTGGTATTATCCTACTTTACTTTTATATTAGATCTTATTTCATATTAAGTCCATCTAGAATCCACATACAGACCTAAATTATATAAAGTCTATATAATTTGTTTTAATTGCAGTCTATGATAAAGATGGACGACAACACAGCTCACAGAAGAGAAGCCAAGTCATCTCATAATAAAATATAACAAAATATAAAACTTAAAAGACAAATTTAGCCGAAGTGTCGAGGTTATAAATAAATGGAGAAAGACGTGTTTTAATTCTCCATATATTACAATGTAAACGATATAGCGCTTTCTATTCAGTCTAATCGCAGATACTCTGTTTACTTGTGTTTGTTTACAGCTCAGTCGTCCGGTCCAATATGGCGTTTACGTCGACGTGCATGACGTATGTGCGTGGGTCAGCTGACAGCGTCGCAGCACCGTGTGTGTGTGTTGCTCTCCTGACAGCTTAGCATAGCTTAACTTAGCCTAGCCTAGCCTCTCATAGCCTCGCAGCTCCCAGCCGCAGCTCCTCCGCCGGACCGGGTGGTTATGTTTGCCGGAGACAGGACCGTACGCCGAGGCTTGCGCACCACCACCGACCCATGGCGGCCGAAATCCAGCCCCAGCCGCAGGCTCGGAAGCCGTGTCTGCTGAGCAAGATCGAGGCTTTCCAGGAGGTCGTGAGCACGGCGGTCATCATCCCCAAAGAAGACGGTGTGATCAGCGTGTCTGAGGACAGGTACCATCCACCATCCCCGCTCCACCTGCTCCTCCCGTCGGTCACTGACTCCCCTACGACCCGGTCCCAGCCTCGAATTAAAAACCGGCTGCTCATTAAAACAGAACCGGGCTGTCCAGTATTTATGTAAAAATCTCAGGTGACAGTCATTGAACGTCACTTAACGAACGTTTGAGCTTATAAATAACTTTGGGCTGTTAATATTTAATTTTGCTATTTTCTAATTAAGCTAGTTAAACATGAACTCATTCAAATGTTCAGGCTGGGGCTTGTTTGACATATTCTAATGACAGATTAAACGGGTTGGTTAACCTGTCTAGCTACAGTAAGTGATCCAGAGCCCAAACGGACCTGTTTCTACCTTCACCGTGTGTGTGTGTGTGTGGTTGTGTCTATGTGTGTCTATGACTGTGTGTGTGTGTGTGTCTGTGTGTGTCTGTGGTGTGAATCAGTAAATGCTGGGGATAGGGGGTGGTGGGGTGTATGTCCAAATGTGCCCTGTCCTCATATTAACTTGTATAGAGGAACCTGAGCAATTTATCTGTTGAATGATAATAAAAACAAAAATCTGCTGATATGATAATTTGACTGACATTTCAATATCAATATTAATGTTAATGTACAAAACAAGACAATGCAGAAAATATGTTGATATATGTTTTCATTTGATGTAAAACAAAATGATATTTATTTCCTATTTTCAAGTTCTACATTGTTCTGTTTTCTTTTTATTTACAGTGACTTAAGGATCAACAGATGGTTGAACTTTAAGATATAAAGCCGGAATCATTGACAAATTTTGCAGCCAAGAAAATTCCGTATTAGTTGAGCCCTGGTATTCAGTCACTCTCACGTCATATCCCCTCCGGATCACCTGAGGATCATTTGGGTGCATTAACACCTTTACTCTTAACTGTCCACCAGTGATCAGATCATTCAGGACAGACGTTAATACCAAGTCTGAAATAGGTCAACAATCCATGACCCTGATCCAGTTCAACTTACTACCTGTGACAGACCTTCATGTTTTATCTCCTGTAACATTTCAGACGTAAAAGTACATACAATTAATTGTGAGGAAAGACAGGCTGAACTAGCTCGTGGTAGTTGTACACAAACTGGTCAGAGGAGCCTGTGAAAGCAGTGGGGAAGCCATAAGCCTTTTTGATCAAAGAGACTGTTTAATTTAAGAGTCCTTACATTGGAGTCGTGGGGACAAACACATTTTGGGGTTAGTGGTTAGATTTAATGATGAGTCAGTAGTTGCTGATTGATTTTCTATTGGTTGACTCATCTTTCAGCTCTAAAACTAAACAGATATTCATCTGGGGAGAGCTGGGCTTAATTTTTCAGAAGTGGCAACTTACGAGGGTCATCATCGTAACTTTGAGTTTTATTCAGCTGCGAATGCACATCCTCATCTAAATGTTTCCCCATTTTCTCCGACATACTGGAATTTGTATAACTGTAGAGTGTTCCCACATTGCATTGCTAAATCTTTCTGGTTTCCGTCCACAGGGCTATTCGAGTATGGCTGAAGAGAGACAGTGGTCAGTACTGGCCCAGCGTCCACCACACATTGCCATGTAAGTATTCTTGCCTAATACTTGTGTTTGATTAAAGGTTCTCAGGGCGGATATTCTGTAAAGGCTGTAAGTCGGAAGATGTATGAGTGTGTGACTTTGAGTCAGCAAAGTTGTCCAGGTATCATAAACTTCTTGGAATAGGCCAGTTGCTAATTCCTGTTTTTTGCTCTCTCTTCCTCTGGGTGAATGTCTTTCCTAATCATGACCAATATAAATGATACAGTCTCTCGGACTGACATGAACTAATTGCCTCGAGCTCCTGCAGGACTGTTTGTTCTCCTCAGTGCTGTATGTCTGTGACACTGTCTTTCCGTGTGGTCCTCCCGTTGTGCAACTCAAGGAAATCCTATGCTACCATCAGCAAGATCTGTAGCTCACAAAATGGGCGGCAGAGGCTTCATTCAGCATATTTCACATTTCAGTTTACTGACTTTACTATTTACAGACAAACTGAAATGGGTGTTCATAAGAATTCATGTTAATCAGTACTTTCAGGATTTCAAAAAATATATTTCCAGTTTGTATAATGATCTGAAGGATTATAATGTGATTTAATATATATACACATAATGATTTAGTCCTTCCTCCTGGTTTTTTTTAATGTTATTTTTGTGCTGCTAACTGAGATCAAGTCAAATTGCAGCGACTTTTGTCCCACAAACTTCAGCCAAAACATCCAGGATATTACGACAGCACTCTGTTATCCCCAAATGGTTCAAAGGTCAACATCAATATCTATAATCCCTTCATTTTGGGGTCATTATCCCCAATAACCTTTAAAAAACAAAATATATTTTGGCTCCTTGTAAGAGGAAAAAAATGCGTTTTACTTTGAATATTAAATTACTGTAATCTATGTTGACTGATTGGGCACTGCTTTGGTTTTGAGATAAAGATGCTTCATATGGCCAAATACAGATTTTGATTGGAAGCAGCTCTTTTTTAAACGTGTAAATTGCATACAGAAAAATAAACAAGAATATATTTGTAGAGTTAATTTTCTCTTTAATATATCAAATTCACCAGATGTGCGAAATAAAACTGCCCAGAGGACAATCAAACCAATTTAAATACATTTCATTTTAATAGACCATAATCATTGTTGACTGTGGATTAAAACTGATTTGTGTAGTAAGCAAGTAGCCCAGAGGCTGCAGGGGGTAGACAGAATAATAAAGGCACCTGTATATGACCAGCACAAAGCTGTGAATGTTGATGATTTGTTAAGCAGGATGATTATTCACCTCTGTTGTTGTTTTGGAGCCTTGGAGCACATTGAAACTTAATGTTTAGTTTTAAAGCCAGTGGGCATAAATTAATGTTATGTTATTCAGCAGATTTCATCAGACAGGAAAGACACAAACAGCTCCAATGATTCACATTTAGTCAGAGCTCACGAAGCACATGGACCACTCTGATAAATCTGTCTGAAAATAATGTATCTTGACTCATATCCTTAACCCCCATGTGTCATTTTACACAGATCAGCGGACACATTAAAATAGACAAGAGGTTTAATATTGAACCTATTGGTGTGTATTATTTGTTACGGGTATTTAATTACACCGTTTTATCATTATTGGCTTCCAAAAACCTTTAAGGACAGTTATGCTTGAAAGTGTGCTTCAGAGAGACAGAAACTACATTGGCAATGAATTGTATGGTACATTTACCCCAAAGAAACATACACAAACACAGACATACACAAAGGTGGGAAGTAACAAAGTACAAATACTTCGTTGCTGTACTTAAGTAGATTTTTCAGGTATCTGTACTTTACATGGGTATTTAATATGGCTTGCAGCAAAACTAGACTCTGTCTAGTGATTTTTTTTTTCTTTCACTGTACCAGCACTGTGCAGGTTGTTAACAAAAGAGGAAAACAATCCTATTTTGTGTGCCTGGGACTTTTTCAGTTTTGCCGAGTTATCTTAAGGGGCATCATGTATCATTTTGTACTTAAGTCGATTTACCTGAGTAAAGGAGTTGAATCAGTACTTCTACTTTCACTAGAGTCTTTTTTAACACAAATATCTGTATCTGTATTTCTACTTTACAATGTGTGTATTTCTACATTTGAGTTATCTTGCCACCTCTGGACATACATGCAGACTGTTCACTGTTTGTGTTTGTCTTTGTGTCTCCAGCCTCGTGCTCCTGTATGTCCTTTAACCCAGAAACCAGGAGGCTGTCTCTGGGGATGGACACTGGGAGTATCTGTGTAAGTTCGACCAGCAACTTGGTTCCTCTCTCTCACCTTTTTCCCCATTCCCTCATCAGCTGTGGTCTATTTCGGCTGCTCTTCTGAGCAACAGGAATGTTTCTGATGAGGGTGTTTATTCAGTTGGGATGAGAGTTTCATCAGGTCACTCTGACCTCAAACGTGGAGAGAAATGAATACCTCTGAGCTCTGAAATGTCATATTTTCTCCTAAAGCTGCGTAGTTGTACCCGTCCATCTTAGTGCTAACCTTAGACAGACTTAATGTTTTTTTAAACTTTTTTCAGATGTTAAATCATTCTAATCATTATACAGCTGAGGATGAGAGTGTTTTTTAGTTTTGCAGGTACTTTACAGACCAAGGTATTTGACAAATCAAATACTATTGTCTGATAATGGAGATAGATGAAAAATTCTCACCAACGAACTCACCAACAAATCACCATTCCAAGTGCAGAATCCAATGTGTTTTAAAGAAATAAAAAGACTATTATTACACATGTTTCAAAGTCATTTGACCCCAGTGGTCAGTTTGTCCATTTAGCACGTTGTCCAGCAGGGAGCAATGACTTTTACTACGAGTGTTCATGTTTCCTTTGAGGATTATCCGTAAAGCTTCTGCCCCCTGACATTTCTTGTAACAGCAACAACAGGTTCAATTTCCCCTGTACCCACACTTTGATTCTTGTTCTTATTTCCTTAAGGTCCAACTCATTAATTAAAAATCTCCAAAACCAACAGAAATAAGCATTATGATTTAATGAACATTGTAGTGGTCATGCCTCCATACAGACTGGTGTTCTTGTTTGTTTTAGGAAGTGTATTTTATGTCAAACAAACCTCACATGATGCAGACCAGTCTATTCTAAGATACCGACCTTTCTACTGTCCAGCTTTTGTTTTTGGTTCATGACCACTTCACTGCGTGACTTGTTTAGTATGAGACAAGTTCCCCCAAAACACAAAGTCAACATTTTAATTTTCCCACCCTAAAACTTCCCGTTCCTTAAATGTTTTGTTATGGGTGTTCAGAGGATATCTGTTCTGGTTTTTGCTGCCCTTTACACAGGCCTGCAGTTTTTCAAATTCAGTCATTTGCAATTACACTTTACGATGGTGAAGCTGGAAAGTATTTCTTAGGAAGGAAGCCCTACAAGTATTTCAAGGAACATTTGAGACTTAATCAAAGGCTTTTAGGTCATGTTTTATATTCAGCACAGTTTGCAAATACTTGAGGTCAGTACTGTACTTGTAAAAAAATAATGATTGACAGAGAATCTCTACAAATCTCATTTTGTGTGTTTACTTGAAAACCCGTTGAAGTTTTCCCCATTCATTGATTTCCTCAGAACCCTACACACTGGCCCCAGACAGTGTGAGCTTTTATCTTCGCTTCCTATCTTTCAGGAATTCATCCTGGCAGAGGACTACAACAAGATCACCCCTGCACGCACCTACCAGGGTGAGGGTGGAAGTGTGTGTGTGTGCGTGTGTGTCAGTAAATATCACCGCAATTTCTTTATCATAAACCACTTGGTGATATTAATTAATACTGAAAAAAAGGAATGATATATGATTTCTACTAGATATTGGATCATCAGTGCGGATACACTTTTTTTTTTTACCATTGTCAAATAGTCATATGACTTCAGTTGTAAACTCTATGTAGAACCATAGACTGTATAAAATGGACGACACATCTACTTTCCACTTTCTCCCACTATCCAGAAATGAATCCAAACTATCCGGGACATTTGGAGTCCCACCGATACACCGATCGTTCAAATGCGAGTTGATCTAAGCTGTCAATCATTAAGTTTCACCCCGTTTTTAGAGCATTAAGTAAGTAAACTAAACCAAACTTACTGGAAAATTCCATTAAACATACATCAGTTTGATTGGAAGGTAAATCCAGGTGAGGGGTGGTGCCTATTGAATGCAGAGGCAGTAAACAAAAAGTCTTGTCCTTCCAAGTTAAAATTGTTGTCAGCTTCTTATGCCACCTCTTTTTTGGCCTGGAATATTTGTATTCTTTCAGTTTTGCGTTTGTTGCTGTTCAGAACCATAATCAATATCCCCAGTCACTCGCTCACTCAGACGTTTTCAGGACATATCACCGGAAAATGTCCAGAAAAAACTGACTCAGAGAATTTTTTTATCACATACAGCCCATCCGGATGACTTCAGTACATGTTAAAAAGCAGCTATTCTGTTATTAGTTGGTGCTTTCCGGTTAAATTGTAAGATCTCAAAATGTCTCTACAACAGTGCAGAACAACTTCCTCTACATTAGTTGATGACATGTTTCTTTAAAGGAAGAAATGGTGCTGCACCATCTTTCTTCTTCTAAAATAGGTTAGATCTGAATTACGCTTGTAAATATGCAGATTGGATAGTGTTTTAAAATAGTTGGCGTCATTTCTGTGAGGAGAAATCTTAGATTCAGATGAATGCGGAAATGGAACTCATGTGCAGTTTTTGTGTGTGTGTTTTTTTTTGCATGTGCAGCCCACCAGGGCAGAGTGACAGTGGTGCTGTTTGTGTTGGAGATGGAGTGGCTCCTGAGCACTGGCCAAGACAAAAACTTCACCTGGCACTGCTCGGAGAGCGGCCAGCAGCTGGGGACATACCGCACGGCCGCCTGGGTTTCTGGACTACAGTATCCTTTAACATTCCCAGCTTCCCCTCCTGCTCTGTTTGTGTTGGTTCGCAGACTCCGGGAACCGAGTGGGAAGGGACGAGCCATCTTTGGTGCTTTCGGACTCTGAAAAACCTTTTTCATTATGACAACACAGTCTATTTTAAGGCCATAGCGACATAAAAAAGGGCAATCGAGATTAGCCTCCAGTTAGTTCATACTGCTGAGAAGGGCTAACAATAGGCATCAGTCATGCTGTTGTCAAGGAAACGGGCCGAGTTGGTTTCTGTAATGGCCAGATGAAAGGCTGAAGTGCTCCGCACTAACACTGATCCATACCAATGAGCCTGCCATTAGGCCCGAGCACTGCTAGCTTCAACATGCTAACTTGCCTGCTCTGTTTAGCAAGAAATCCAGTGGGATATGGTGTCTGTGTTTGTAGTGACTGGAGCCACGATTCTGAGGGTCTGATCTGATTCTGTTTGATGAGCAGCCCCGTAGGACAAAACACAACACTGCAGCGCTAATATTCAATGAAGTATTTAATTTTTTTAAAAACAACACATTAGAAGGTTTTCATGTGAGAGAGGTCACATATTTTTATTAATACATTTTCTAAAGTTATTCAGACAAAACGACTTGTTGAATATAAGTATAAGTCAAGATAATATTTTTTTTGGTCCAGCCATGGGGATATTTGCTGTGTTTTGTAGGAATAGAAACACAAATAAAACTAGAAGGTCCCTGAGTAGAGTGCAAACTTCCACCAAGGCCCAACAATCTCCTTAATTTAAATCTTAAAGCAAAATTGCAAACATACACAAAGATATCAGTTCCATAAATATATATATAAATGAATTTTTTTCATCAAGATCCATGAATTATTCCCTATTCACAATGAAAGCAGGATTGCACAGTTGGATGAAGTCACACCTGGGTGTCTTTGTAGATTTGTACCTTGTGGTCTTGTAGTTTTCTGTCCTACGAAGCTGGTTCACTTCTTACTGGAGTAAATCCCCATGGTAACTCATGCTCAACGGCAAAGCTTAACTGTTAAGTTCATTATAACAGAATAAGTCTCAAGTACTGACAACTGAAAAAGCAATAGTTTAGGATACAGTGATGGGAAAAATAGTGATTGTCAGGTTTTAAAACAGAGCTTCTAACAAACGGAAGAAGTATTTCTCGAATATATCAATACATCACAAATGTTACGGCAGTGTTAGGTCAAGTGAAGCCAGATAACGAAAAGATATCCTGGGTATGTTGAGCTGCTCAAAGATTTTGTGATGCTAATAATCAAGATTGAGAAACTGACTGACAGCTTTAAGCTTTACTGTCAGTGACAGTGCCATAGTCCTGTGTTTTTTGTGTCTATATTCTGGCTGCTTGGGAAAGGTCAACTTTTAAATGTGTCATATTTGCGACTATTCATGCAGATGTGCTTTTGTAGATAATATTTTAGTGAAACAATATTCAACTTCTTCCACGTTGTTACTCAATTCCAAATGGTTGATGCTTGATTAGGACTCAGTCGACCAAATCTATGCTCAACTGAGACGATCCACATGTTAACTGTTGTGGAAATTGGATCAACAAACGAGTTCCTGAGACAAGTTGTCTTTGTAAATTGATTTGTAAAAGCTTTCTGCAGAAAGGATCATACAGGCAAGGTGGAGGTTGCAAGTGTGATGATATGTGAAGTGTCTGTGACCTATGGGCTGCATCCCAAATGTGTTGGAGAGGAAATAGAAGCATGTATTGTTAGGGTGTTGTGTCAGTCAGCTGAGTTCTTCAAACCAAAGGACAAACAGTTAAACCAGGGTAGAGCAAAAGGTCACCATAGAATTCAGGTGATCTCAGGATCAACTTCTGCTAGAAATTTATAGACAATGTGCTCACATGCTAGACAGTGGGTGCACCATAAAGTTTATGTTGAGCTGTACTCTAGATTGAAATGTCTGCTGTAAGCATAAACTAAGAAGTTATTAAGTAAATTTCCATTACATTACAAAGGCACAAAGCTCCTGAAAACGAATTTTCCTGTATTTAGATTAGTATTGTTTTTAGATTGTGTAGAATAATGAGGGTTTTCTTTGTGCAGTGGTTGTTTTCTGCTCTTCTACAGTGTTGTCAGTGTTGCAATGATTTGTATCAGCTCATATAGCTCATGTTAGTTGTGGGTTGTTGAGCACAGCTGCTCTTTGAAACTATAGTGATGCCGTCTTTTTGATTTGTGTTTTTTTGGTCGAGAAGTAGATCAAATCTGAATTGAAGCATCAGTCGTCTCTTAAGCAGGACAGTTTCTTCTTCTTCAACCTTAATGTTCACTCAGGTTCGATGTGGAAACCAGACACGCCTTCGTAGGGGACCAGTCCGGTCAGGTGACCATCCTGAAGCTGGAGCAGGACAGCTGCAGCCTGGTCACCACCTTCAAGGGACACACTGGTACACACACCACACACATTAACCAATCAATAATCACTAACTGAATGTTTAAGAGTTTTGAACTGTTGATCAGACAAAACAAGGAATTGAATGTGATGTAGGTAATGTGACGGCACTGAGTTGGGACCCGGTCCAGAGGGTGCTGTTCTCCGGCAGCTCAGACCACTCCATCATCATGTGGGACATCGGAGGGAGAAAAGGAACAGCCATTGAACTGCAAGGACACAAGTAAGAATCACCAACTCTGAAAATGTTATTTATTGTTATCCAGCTGAAGGACACTGAGTTATAATTATACACTTATTTTTTTTGTGCTGATAGATTGATGTTGTCTTTTCGTATTTATTACGTGTATTCCGACACAGACAGGGTCACAGTGTGTACACAATATTTGAGTAAGAGATGCAGGAGTGGTGTGTGAACAGCATGAATATAATGACAGAAGATGAGGCAACGTCAGTGAAATAATTGTTTTTGTAATTCAAGTCATTTTATCTCTGCCTTTTCATATTTAACCTTTACGTTAATCTGACAACATTCAATTACTAGCAGAAATAATAGTAATTTATATCTTTGGCTTCTGAACAGAAATTTGAAAAACATCGTCCTTGAAATTAGTGAATTGTGTGGAATCTTTCACAGTTTTCTGACATTTTATAGATCAGTTGATTCATTGATTAATGAATTTAGATCAACATATATGATATCATATTCATGTATTGGGGGATCAGGGACCTCCCGATACGATACTATCCCGATACTTAGGTGGCGATACGATATGTATTGAGATTTCTGTGGGTATTGCGATTCGATATTACGATTTCCTGGGATTTCTTTTGGTTATTTTTTTTTTTTTAAATACTGGACCATGGAAAAATGTTGAATCATACCTTCAAATACGACACAGTCAAATTCAATTAGAGCTTTACCAGTTTTATTTCAAATATTAACATTAACTTAATGACTGCCGCGCAGCCAATAAAGAAAATAAATGAGATGTGCCCTATTATTGGGTAGAGTGGTCGTCCTCCAACCTGAAGGTCGGCGGTTCGATCCCCAGTCTGAACTATCTGCAGCCGAAGTGTCCTTGGGCAAGATGCTGAACCCTGAATAGCCCCCCATAGAATAACAAAGTGCTGTGAATAGATGCACTGTATGAATGTGTGTGTGAATGGGTGAATGTGAAACTGTACTGTAAAGCGCTTTGAGTGGTCATCATCAGACTAGAAAAGCGCTATAAAAATACAAATCCATTTACCATTTATTGTATAACCCCTGTCAACTGCACACAAACTGACAGATTAAGAAATGTATGCCACTTAGGCTACTTTTAAACAATAAATAAAAGGTAAATTAAATAGAATGACTAAAAGTTTACTTAAAATATAAACTTTGAAATAAACAAAAAGTAGGCTATTGTTGTTTGCATGTAGGCGATGCAATGCTAGTGCTTGGGTATGTTTAGATTCTTGTGCAAAAACAAGAGCTGGTCAACATGCTCTGGGGTGATGTTGCTCCCCCCATATATCCCCCCCGGTATAAACCAATAAATATGTTTTTAAAAAATAATTATTATTATTATTATTAAATCGATTTGGGAGGCAGCATGGCGATTTTAAATCGTCATTCACAAGAATCGCGATTTGTAACAGAATTTATTTTTTCCCCCATCCCTAGTGTTTACCCACAAGCTTAATGTGGCTGTTGTGTCGCAGAATACAGAGTTTAAAATCTTGAATTTGAACTTTTCAAATTTGTATGTATTCTTCATAGAACCCATGCTGGGACATCATCTCTGCTCTTTACTGTTTATTTCAGCTCTTGCTTAGTCATTTGTCCAATGAATGTGTGTTTTGTGTGTGTGCGTGAACTCCGTCTACAGTGACAAGGTTCAGGGATTGTGCTACGCCTCACACACTCGTCAGCTCATCTCCTGCAGCTCAGATGGAGGCATCGTCATCTGGAACATGGACGTAACAAGACAAGAGGTGAAAGTCTAACATCAACCCACAGGCACTTATTCATTATCTATGAACTGCTGTGCGTTTTCACTGTGGCTCAGACAAACTGCTCATATTTACTTTCCCTCCTGCTCTGGAATGAATTCTCTGAAGAAACAAACGTCTCCTCTCCCTCTCTGCTCTGCCAGTCTCCACACGCTTACTGACTACTTGATTGCTTCTTCATTTACCCAGAGTCACTTTCATTATGCCACCGTGTCATTCTGCTTTGTTATTCGGCCCAAATTATCATCTTAATTTTATTTTCTGACTCATTGGTTGTGTTGCAGCTGAGATCCCTTGCGTCGAGCTATAAAATATAAACAGTCGGTGGCTATTGTTCCCCAAACTGTGTCTCTCAGCTAATGTTGCTTTGTGCAGGTTAAATACGCAGGGAAGGAGGTTAAATAGCGAAATCATTACAGCTTTGCGATTTAGAGAGCGGAAAGAGGTCAAACTGGAGGAGTTGGATTCTTTTGTTTAAGCAATACTGAAGTATCATAAACAAATATATTCAAATTTAGTTATAGTTTTATGTCCCCTCTTTATTCTGAGTCACATCCTGACTTCCGGTTTAATATTGATATTCTTAACTGCCTGTCCAAAGAAAACCAAATAGCCAAATGTTTGTTTTCCTTCCATCATTTTTCCACCCAACAGCTTAAAATCTTAATGAAAAGTTTGACGTCAGTTCTACCTTAAGACTTCTAAACATTTTTGGTGGATTTAAGTTTGTTTTTAAATACTGAATATTGTTCCATAGTTTGGAAAACGAAATTCTAAAAACGGGAAACATCTATAATTTAAGAATTGTGTGTTTGCACAGACTCCGGAGTGGCTTGACAGTGACTCATGTCAGAAGTGTGAGCAGCCTTTCTTCTGGAACTTCAAACAGATGTGGGACAGTAAGAAGATCGGCCTACGACAGGTACAACACACACACACATCTATTTTTATTTTTATCATTTCATTTCTATATAAAACGTGAATGGCTCCCAGTAGAGCTCATACCTCTGCCAACAGTCCCATGAAATTCAGTCAAGTTGCAGCAAATTACACAGATTCAGATCCATGCATTTCTCCCTGGGATGATGTCAAGAAAATGCCCTATTTCGCAATGTCAAACAATTTGAAGAAAAATGTAAGATCCAACTCTTGGTCCAGATTCACACAAAAATTTAATGGGTTCTTTCTTGACTCATGTCCCAACCCAAGATTCATGAAATCAGTTAAACTGTTCTTTATCCTGCTTACAAACAAACCAATGTACAGAGGTGAAAACATAAAGTCCTTCGTGGAGGTAAAAAAACATAGTGACAAAGCATCAGATCAACAACTATCATCACTGCTCTAAAATCTGTTACTCGTCTAAAACAGATGGACTGATTCTGTAGCTGTTAACAACTTTCCTGCAAATGAGCACAACTCTTGGCTTGTGTTACACTAATGGCAAGCAAACATCCTGTGGCTGTTTTATTACCTCATTCACAGGAACAGCTTTACGTTGTGGTTACTCCTTTGTGTCCATGGATTCAATAACAGAAGTTTTTCGACTGCTCAGCAATTTTCAGGAACCAAACACAACACAGGGTTATGTTTGTGTTTCTGCAGATCAGGTTTCACAAACAGACGCGTCATTGTTACACATAAGAAGTCTCAGTATTACTTAAGACAAACACTGAGCAGCTCATAATGTTGACTGTAACTCTATGAGAACGGAGGAGGTTTCTATTTCTACACACATTCAGAAACAAACCTGATCAAGAGAACACAAACAGAAATGTTCCAGGAGCATTCCAGTGATGGTGGGGTGGTCACATGATATGGACTTCATTCAGGCTGACTCATGACTCTGACTTGAACTTTCGCCCTCTGACTCGGAATGACTTGTTGTCCTGTTCAAGACCATGGAGGAAAGATTCTGCTCTGTAAATCAAACTCATTTTTCTGACATTAGATCAGACTACTGTTGGTCTGATTCATGTTGTGTGTGATCACAGACACATGTTAATAAATCAATGGCAACATTTGATGCTCAGAAATGACAGTTTTATTTTAAATGAAGTACATTTTCATTTTAAAATTAAAAAAAATTATTTAGAATTTTCATTGATTGTCTTTATTGATTTGATTTGTTGAAGGTGCATATTATCGAGGACTCCCACAAAGGAAACACAAAGTTTACAACTTGGGCTTAACTCTTGGACTACACAGAAACCCTGTTTCCACAGAAAGACCTGGTATTTGCATCCATCCTGAGTGATCTGATACAGCCAGTGGCCAGTATTATGTTTTGGGATTGTCTGACTGTCCCTCTCATTCTTTGTGGACATTTCCTGAAATTTGGTACAAACATTCAGTTGGACTCAAGAGTGAACTGTGCAGGTTTTGGTGGTCAAAGGTCAGAGCCGCTGTGACCTCATTGCCTTGTGAATGTGATATCCCATGAACACCTCGAGGGAATCTAAATTTGGTACACACACACACACACACACTCACACACACACACACACACACACACACTGTCATCAGTAACATCTTCAATCTTCATCTTCAGTGACGTCTTAAAACCCAAAACCCAATAATTCCTTTTTTGTGAACAGAAAAACATATGCTTATATTTGCAGTGAAGTGAGATCTGAGCCCAAGTGCTCACAGGAGACACAATCAGAATCAGGATGTATTTTTATTCCAGGTGTGAACACAGGTACTTAGAGTTGCTCATGCAGAATGGATGTAAAATAACCAGGTCTGAACGGAAGCAGAATTTCCCCCTGACTTGAAAAGCAGTGATTTCCTTTCCTCCTCTGGTCTTTCAGATACTCCTACTCATCTGTGTAACTCTGCTGCTGCTGATAACAAATACTATTGTTGCTAATAATCAAAGCTGACAGCAAATTCAAGTCCTCCTGTGTTTTCTAGCATCACTGTAGGAAGTGTGGCCAAGCTGTGTGCGGCAAGTGTTCGTCCAAACGCTCCAGCATCCCCCTCATGGGCTTCGAGTTCGAGGTGCGTGTGTGTGACAGCTGCCACGAGTCCATCACTGATGAGGAGTGAGTAACAATCGGCCTCTGTCGTCGCCATGTACCGACCCTTTGTGCCAGCGGCTTCCTCAGCGCTCGCACAGTGAAGTAACCGTCACCCCCCCCCTCTGTGTGTTTCAGCCGGGCGCCCACAGCCACCTTCCACGACAGCAAGCACAGCATTGTTTACATGCACTATGAGCCCACCACTGGAAATCTGCTTACCTCTGGCACTGACAAGGTTATCAAGGTCTGGCAACAAACTGTTGTATTTCCAATAGGGGTGGGAATTGGCAAAAATGTTACGATTCAATAGCATTGCGATATTTGGGCCACGATTCAATAGTATTGCGATTCTGCGATATATTGCGATACTGCAAGTATTGCGATTCAATTCTGCGATATATTGTGATTCATGTCCCCCATATTATTCAAAGGCATTATAAAAAATTAGGAAAATAAGACTGCTCAACTCACTTCAAATGTCACATTTAATTCTGTGAACAACATTGTCTTCTACACATTAACTGAAGTGCAAAAACTTTGTCCTTGAACATTCAGGACACAGGACCTTTGTAATTATTTTCTGATTGGAGACCTCTCACATGAACACTGAGCTCAATCATTTAAATAAGAGTAACCTAGAGCTTTAATCAAATTGAGACCTGCAAGGTCATGACCCAAAATGTTAAATTCATTTGGGAATATTGGCATTTTTGTTCAGAAAAAGGAGTTGGTCAACATGCTCAGATGTTAAAGTTCCTCTGGGCCGTTACTATATCTCCTGCAGTATAGAACATCCATTCCGCATACACACTAGGTATCTTTTAAACTCTGAAACTCACCTCGTCATGCTTTGCCAGCCAGGTGCTGTTACATATATAATTGTAAATAAATATTAAAAAAAGAAAGACATTTTTTTTTTTTTTTAAATATTGCAATACTTTGTGCTACAGTATCGATATAATCGTGGGCGCAAAATATCACCATACTGAACAGAAACGATTTTTCCCCCCACCACTAATTTCCAAGTCTCATATAAGACAAGCAAGTGAATATGGTTAACAAAACTAATCAGGTTGCGTTTTAACTCTACCCAGGCGATTTCTTCCTTTGTATGCTTAAGGCTCGATTTAATCTGCCAGGAGGAACTCTCTATTCATACCAACCCTCTGCACTATGTATGAATGTTTATGTTTCTCCAGCCCTATGAGGCCTCTGGGGACTTTAGGCCCTGTGGCAGTTGCTCACTTTTCCTGGCAGGTAATCCAGCCTTGACCATATCAAGTTTTTGACATGACAAGTATGAATACAATTTGGTGAAAAGCCAATAGTGACCCACCATAGGCCGTATATAAAGATGGACGACATGTCTCCAACTATCCAGAAATGAAGCCAAAATATCCAGTATATAAACTGTGCCATCTTGCTCCAAGGACGTCATTTGGGGCAAGAATCTGTGGTGTAGTGATCGTGTGATGGAGCCATGGTAGAGAGGTCCCACTGATAAATTAGACCTTGAGGCCTTGGCTGCTACACAAGATGGCAGCGTTCCCTAATGGGATATGTTGGCTTAATTTCTGAATAGTGGGGGGGAAGTGGAGACGCATTGTCCATCTCTATTTATTATCTATGATCTAAACAAACGCATGCTAGTACAAACTGTATTTGAAATCTGTCTTTTCACACATGGATCATGCTGGTCTCTGTCCGAGGTTCAGAAAGTCGGTAGAAGAGCCTCTTTAACTGCTTCGTCTCTATTCGAATAAAAAAAAACAGATGATGTCTTTTGTTTGTCTGCAGCTGTGGGACATGACTCCTGTGGTGTCCTGAGGTCTGGGGACGCACGGCAGCAGTCGGCGGGAACCTCTGTTCACCAAACTGTGAGAGTTTACCGTGAACATCCGCAGTTGGAAGAGAAAGAGAGCAGCGTATTCAACAGTATTGATGTCATCCGGATCATATTTAACAGTTATTCAACAACAACAAGCTGCGGCTGTTGCGCGTCCACAGTGAGGACACTGCCGCGAGCGGTGCAGCCTGGGATCAGGACAGGCCTTGGTTGGCGCAAGATTACAGACAGTTGTTTGTGTTTGTTTTGTGTGTCTGCATGTTTGTCTGTGCTGTGTGTGTGTGTGTGTGAGGGAATGAGGTGTTTGACTCTGTGAGCAGCTGACACACTTTATTTGCTTAATTTTCATGCATTCCTTTCCGCTTCTCATGCTGGAAACTCACCAAACAAGCTCCTGCACTGCGGTCAGCGGATAACCGCGAACCAAGCCTGACTTGTGAAGCTCTCTGTGGATCTGGACCCCAACTCAATGACAGATTTAATCTCACAGTTAGCCGGCTGCAGATTCTCCTCAAGAGGGAGCTGCGTATTCATGTCAAACCTCATCTACGCTCAACAACCTGCACCGTCCGCAGGATAGCAAAGTAACAGCAGTAGATACGACTTACAGATGGTGTCCTCTACAGGCAAATGTTTAGTTTTGGAGAAGTAATTGAATCAACAATTGTTTACCTTTCTAAACACTCAATTATTTTGCAGGTTGTGCATTTATCACACAAACATATTTTTTTTAGTTTTGCTTATTTTCTATATTTTATAGTTTATATCTTAAATATATAACATGTAAACAAATGGACAAGTCAGCCTCCTTGCCTGCAGGTAGCAGAAGCATCATCACTGCAGGAGCTGTTGCCTTCCTTGCCTGTAGATGGTGCTACTGAGAATATTGACAGTAAACGTAAGCGAGGTTAACCCAGGACAATGGACGCTGACCGGGTTTTCAGACGGTCCCCTGGTTGTCTCAGTGCAGAATACCCCTGTTAGTTTCTGTCATTTGTAAATTATCGAATCAATGTCTCTAATCTTTTAAAATATTCCCTATGTTCTTTTGAGATTATTTATTATTTCAAGCTTGTCCTAAATGTTTCTAACATGCAAACGCACATATCATCAAAAAACAATCAGAGGGAGCACTTAAATACTTTACATGTGAAAACACTAACAGGAACCTCGTGAACATGGTTTACTCTCGTTTTGTTCTCATCATTACTGTTTTGTTTTTGTCACTTTACTGTAAATATATATTTACGTCTGCACTGGAATCAAGAAGCAAAATGTTGTTACAAACCAATGCTGTGAAGATGAAATTTTCCTTTTTTTTAACGATTATCACTTTTCTGCTTAAATGGTCAGAGGATAATTATAGGTTGAATTAACCCCCTCTTAATGTTTCCAAAGATGTTTGAAAATACTGTTTGTGTCTGATGCTTTATAAGGATTTTCTCCAACAATATAGAAAAGAGAAAACGTTCTTGACTGTTTGATAGCTGCTCATGTAGGTACACTTACAGCAGCTATTAAACTCATGAATATGACCCTGAGGTTTCTGCGCCTAAACTACAAATTATGTGTATTGACTTTGTTTCCAAATGGTTTATAATGCACCACAACTTGTTTGAGGTTTGGTTTATTGATAATTGTTGCTGCCTGAATTAGTATCTCCATACCAGTAGACAAAATTGCTTGTTTTGAAAAGGAAATACCAGTGATCATGGTCATTGTGATTAAGAGCAAAATTGTGTAGAATCGCCAGTGTTGTCCAAACCCAGAAAACAGACTCAAAATTGAAATAAACAAACCCTAAACTTCTGCTGCAGTCAAAATAAACTCATCTGAGGCCAGTTGTGATCTTTGATGTTACGTGTGTATGAATAATATATTAAAAGAGCAGGTATTTACCTACGTGACTGCACTGTATGTGAAAGATGTCTGTCGGATCAGTATTTTTCTTTCTTTTTACACGTGTAGTTTCCTCTGAAATGTTTAATTCCACAAAGGTTTTTCCTTCCTATTTCCTAGTTATATATATTAAATAGGATTTAGAGTGCAGGCTCAATATACAGTAAGTTATTTTTCTATATTGATACCATATAGCATTTACTTTCTGAACTGAAAAATGAACAGCCAGCCACTATTTATTAATTTAGGGACTAGTGTATCCATTCCTAATTTAATTCTCATTTAACTGTCACAATTAACACATGCTATCATAACTGATTATTTGTCCATATTTTCAAAGGCAGTTGTATTTATAAAGCATTTTTATATACACAGGTAGATTCAAGGTGCTAAAGGTATTCATTTCATATGAAACTGAAGAGATGCAAGTCTGGAGGCAGCTGATTTTTTTTAATTTTCTAACTTGAGAAATTACAGAAAGAAATAATTGATTGTCAAAGTTTGGATACATTTTCTGTCACTAGGGTTATCCTAATTTATTTGCAAATTAACAGAAACTTCAATTTCAGTATTATACTAAATTGTCTTTAGGACAAAGACTGAATTGGTGAAATTTAAACATGTATCTTTTCCAAAAATGTTTTACAGATCATTCAAATTGTATTTGTATAGCCCATATTCACAAATCACAATTTGTCTCATAGGGCTTTAACATGGTGTGACCTTAACCCTCAACAAGAGTAAGGAAAAACTACTAAAAACCCTTTTAACAGGTTAAGAAGAAGGTAGAAACCTCAGAGAGACACATGTGAGGGATCCCTCTCCCAGGACGGACAGAAGTACCATAGATGTCAAATGTAAAGGAGAACATCAGCAAGATAAAGGTTTTAGCAGCATTGTTAAGGGTAAACATTTTTAAGCAGATGGATGTTAAGTGGTGACTACTCTGTGTCTATACAAAGTGGCCTGAATCCATACATATAAATGATCGGCTTGTGAAAGAATGAAAACATCACAATAGTTTTAAGGAATTGAACAATATGTTGCACAGAAATTTTTATAAATTTCCATTTTGTGTTATACATTCACAGAAAAGCATCCCTGATGTATAGTATGGAGCATTTTACATTTTCCATTTTTGGATCATGAAAAAATAGCAGTTCTTTATATCATTCTCTGCTGAACCATCTGTTCTTTAAGGTATTGGTCCAAAAACAGTGTAAAATGTGTCTTGTGCATTGAAACAAAAAAACAAATATGTAAACATTAGTTACAATTCGAGATGAGTGCTTGGTTTTAAAAGACATTGGTGTATTTGCAGAGACACTAAGGTTTAAACTTGAGGGCGAACTCCTCCAGCGCAGCCTGAAGCTTCTCCTCCTCCTGCGGCGTCGACCTGGAGGACGCCAGAGGCAGGTGTGTCGCCACCGCTTTACGATCTGGACACAATTTTATGGAAACATAAGGGACAACGAGGAGAGACTAAACCACAAATACAGTGTTTGTTCTATAAAAAACTAAGATTCATTGGTTCCTGAATGAATGAAATCACGAGACGTTTCACGCTCGGAAAACCGACGTCACACGGCTAAGGGTAAAACAAAAGTTACATAAAAAGTTAAGTGATAAGCTTAAGTGATTTGTTTCTGACCCTGGAAGAAGAGTCCGCTTGGCAGTTTGACTGCAGCCGCAGCCGCAGCGAGCCACACCACGGTGTCGGCCCCCATGGCCTCCGTCCTCAGCTTGGACTGCATCTTGGCGTGGAAGGATGGCATGGACGTCTGGACAGCTACAGAGAGAAAACACTCAGAATTAAAACAACAAAGTACACAGCAGTGATTTAGTTTTAAAAACTGTTGCCAAAAGTGACTGCTGCTCTGGTATTTATAAAATGCTTCCCTCATTTATCATAATCATATTTCACAAACATAAAAACTCAAACATACATTTTTACATCCGCTAACAAAGACATGTTTTCACCCCCGTCCGTCCGTTTGTGTGTTGGTTTGTTTGTGAGGGAGATTACGCACAAACTACAGGACGGATTTCCACGAAAGGAAGAAGTAAGGGACAAAGAAAACACTGTTTAATTTGTGGTGCGGTTTAGGGGACTGACACCAGAACATCACTCTCTAATCCCTTCTTCTTCTGAGATATTTTTGTTGATTTCTCAGAGAATAATTCATGGATCTTGAAGACAACAAAAACCTGCATGTTTACAGGACTTACATTTAGAAGCTTGTACAATTTGGTGCAGGTTCAAATAAAAATCTGGATCTTGCGATTTTAAATGTGTTTTCATGAGGAGACTGTTGGTCCTTGGTGGAGGTATGTGCTCTACTGAGGGCCATTCTAGTCTTTTAATGCAAAAAAGAATACCTTTACTCTCCATTGTACTGAGGTGGGGGAAGAAAGATGGATATTTTGTTAAATCTTTAACAAACTAATACGGAGCTCAAGGATAACGCCATGAGAAATAAAGTGAAAGATCAAGATCCAGATCAACCCAAAAACTGATTGTTCTCTTCTTAGGGTCATTCCCCACCGCTCCACCAAATATCATGGAAATCGGTTCTGTCGTTTTTGAGTGATCAGACAAACAAGTGTAAACAAAAGCTCCTTGGCGTAGGTTATAAAACTCAGCCTGCAGTCGTTTTTCTCTGTACCTGGTGTGTCGGCCCAGCCTGGGTGCATGGAGGAGAAGTGGATCTCTTTGTGTTGAGAAGCCCATCTCTCCGTCAGAATCACCTGCTGTCTCTGTCGCAGTGAAAACAGAAAGCACATTTTAACAAACACGCGCCATGATGACAAAAGCAGCTGCCGTCAATCAGTCTCCTTTACTTTGTTCTGAGCGTAGACCGCGGTGCCATCGAACGTCCCCTTCTCACACTGCAGGTCGTCCACGTTCAGCTTCTGTGTGAGCATCCCGCCGGACGACACGGTCACCTGTGCAGAAGCAGGAGAAGATGTTCATCTGTGACTGTAGGAGTGAGTGTGGTTCTTACCACGGACGTCTGACTTTAAATATCCAAATGAATTTGTGCTGCAACATTTTTGACGTTGTACCTGCGCCAAGGAGGTTATGTTTTCACCCCTGTTTCTAAACGGCATGATGCAAAAACTACAGAAGGAAATTTCCTCAACTTGGGGGGAGGAAGTGACATAAGCTGATAAATACATTTCAGCACGGATCCTTGGCAGACGTATAAGCTCTACTGAGTTCTCATCTCCAGTTGAAATTCAACCCACCACTCTTGGATCTTGGACTTTCTTCAGTGCAGGTATCAGTGCTGTGGTGAGGATGTAAGTACCTGGAAATAAAGTCAGAGGTCAGAGGTCAGTACCACTTTACTTTACTAGATCATTGACTGACTGTCGGAAGCTGTCAACTTATTTTGAATCTTAATTGCTTGTTATTTAATCTCACTTTACCTGATTTAAAGGGTTATCGTTTTATAGTATCTCTTTTTCCTTTTAAATAGACAAACATGCAAAATTCTAGTTGCGTAAAATCTTTACCAGCAAGATGGGATTTGCAGAATGTAAAATGTCAAAACATCTGTTTCTAAGTTTATTAATTCTTCTTAATGGTGAATAATTTACAAAGAACGCTCTGATTTAAACACAAACATATAAACAGATTTTTTCGTAAGTTTTGAAAAAAGAAAGTTTAATATTTCTCAAAGTAAGAAAAAAAAAATGAAATAATATAGAATCAGTATCTAAACTCATTTGATTTGTGTTTCTTTTCGTCACCGAGTGTATTTGTTGCAAAGTTCTTCTCCAGACCCTCCTCAGTTAGTTCTCTCTGGTTGACCATGCAGCCAGCATTGTTGATCTGGTGAACACGACAAGTGATTATCATTTGACTATAGAAGACTGATGTGCGTCTCACAGATGATGCAGCATATTTACCCACCAGCACGTGCACAGCGTCGGTTTGTGAGAAGCTCTGGGCGAACTCCCAAACTTGTCTCGCAATGGACATGTCGACGACGTGGACGTGAACATTCTGTGAATAAAATGAAATAAACACAATAATTATTAAACTCGTTGTATAGTGACCTCCACTGGGTAAACGTGATCTAAAAATAAATCAGTTCCAGCAGGAATAAAACTGACGAAGAGCAGCAGAAAGACACGTCCCATATTTCTCACCTGATTTTTACTCCGTTCAACAATCTCATCTTTGGCTGCCTCTGCTCGGTCCTTGTTTCGACAAACCATGTGAACGATTCCTCCTGAAGGTTCGAAAAACAAAAGACAAATCAGCAGACAGAGCAGCAGGAAGGTTTCCCAGGAGCAGAGGCAAAACTCTGCTAAACACTCACTCACCTCTGTTGGCGATTTCCTGTGCTGTGGCTTTTCCGATCCCACTGTTGGCTCCTGTTATCATGAAGGACCTCCCACTCAGGTTCACGTCCAAGTCGGCTGGGACAAAATGCTTCGCTGCTGCTTCATAGCCGCTCCTGCCGGGAGCAAAGAGCAGGACCCTGAATGCACCATGTACTTACATACACACACACACACACCCACACACACACACACAGTGGCACCAATGATTCCAAATGTTCTGATGTCAACACTGAGGTGGACTCCTATTTGTTTCTTTGTCATGTCAACCATTCTTCATACTTTCAGAACTTCCTAGCAGTGTGTATCCTCATGATATACTTAATGAAATTAACACAACTTCATTTAATTGATCGACTGATGAATTAATGGCTTTTATCATTATTTCTGTAGTAGCAGCTCTGGATATACTGCAGACTAGTATTGTGTTGTTAAACACTACTAGTTAAACAGTAACTGCACCATAAGAGCTATTACTCAACAGAGGAAGTAGAGTAGTTTAACCTTCAGTGTACTCTCAGGATTATTACTATAGAGAAGATGTATATGTTGCATAAACATGACAGGCGTTTGACACCTTGACTCAGTGATAGATAGATAGATAGATAGATAGATAGATAGATAGATAGATAGATAGATAGATAGATAGATAGATAGATAGATAGATAGATAGAAACATGGACAGATAGATATATACATGGAAACAGATAGATAGATAGATAGATAGATAGATAGATAGATAGATAGATAGATAGATAGATAGATACATGGACAGATACATACATACATATATACATACATACATACATACATACATACATACATACATACATACATACATACATACATACATACATACATACATACATACATACATACATACATACATACATACATACATACATACCAAGAGGAAATGAAAGAATCCAGCATCACCAAAGCAGTCAAACACGAGAGCCAAATAATAATTAATAATAATTAAATGAGTGAAGTATAAGTACACGGTGACATACTTCACATAGTACACAGAGCTGTCAGTGAACTTACTTGGTGTACTCCTGAAGGCCTTTCACTAACCAAACTGCGTTCCTGTAGACCGACATGTTCAGTAAAGCAGCGTCTCCTCCGCCGGGTTCGATCCTTATGAAAGCTCCGGGCTGTTTTCATAACAGTGACTGAACCAGACTTATGTAGTAACCGGTAGTAGCATGGGGAGTCACGTGTTCGACCACCGGAAGTTAGAGATAAACAACCTAGAGCTCCTCTGGTGGACACGTGTGTTCCTGTCAGCGCAGATCTGAGGAGACTTTAATGTGACGGTGTATCAATATGTATATGATTACTAACATGTCTCTCTATGGCTCAGTGTCAGGATGGCCGAGTGGTCTAAGGCGCCAGACTCAAGGTTGAACCTTCCTGTGAATGGGATTTCTGGTCTCCGAATGGAGGCGCGGGTTCGAACCCCGCTTCTGACAAAACTTTTGTTTTTTATCCCTGCAGTACTGACACTCTCAATACTTTGGTAATTTAATAATGTACTATATGAATAACAGATTTAAGTTTTTTATCTTACATATTTGCAAAAACAAAATTGATGGTACTCTATTAACTTTGTCACAAATTCTGACGTTTTGGAAACTGCAATACTTAAATTGCAATTGCAATCTTTGGATGGGGTCTATTAATGTGATCTAGTTTTACTGCTGCTCTTGTATTTATAAAATGCTTCCTTCATTTATCATAATCATATATAACAAACATAAAAACTCAAACATACATTTTTACATCCGCTTACAAAGACATGTTTTCACCCCCGTCCGTCCGTTTGTGTGTTGGTTTGTTTGTGAGGGAGATTACGCACAAACTACAGGACGGATTTCCACGAAAGGAAGAAGTAAGGGACGGGACTGACACCAGAACATCACTCTCTAATCCCTTCTTCTTCGCTGAGATATTTTTGATGATTTCTCAGAGAATAATTCATGGGTCTTGATGAAGACAAGAAAATCCTGCATGTTTACAGGACTTACATTTAGAAGGTTGTACAATTTGGTTGCAAATGCAATCTTCGGATGGGGTCTATTTACATATTACATATATATTGTGCATATTACTGAGTTTTGTCACTTATATGTTGTTATACTTATATGTTGAGTGTGATATTCATATGATGTTATACTTATATATGTTGAGTGCATGTATATCTACTTACATGTTTACGCTTGGGATAAAGGACCAATCATTTCTATCCCGTCTATGTCCTGTGCATTTGGCGCAATTGACAATTAAGTTGACTGATATAATATTGCTTTTTTCATATTCCTCCTAAAACATTTCAGTTTCACAGTATCTTTCTGCACTTGCATCAGCTCCCTAATATATTACAATTATCTCAGAAAAACTTTTTTTAAAAAGGCTGTTTTTCTGAGATAATTGTAATCTAGTATTTTGATGAAGTTACATTTTGCATGGATATTTTCCATAGAGCCCTTGTTCAGCGTCGCTTAAAACTGTCAGACTCTCCTTCTGTATAAATAACAGTGAACTACAAAAGACTAACGTAGCCGAGCGTTTTGCTCTCTTATACTGTCAGGAGGCCTCAGCCGAAAAAAGAAACGAGAGATGGTTATTGAATCGGGATATCACATTCGTTTACTTTCCTTCACACTTCAAAACTTCTCTATCGACAGAACCCTCTTCCGTTAGAACCCCTTTCAAAACAAGAGTCCCAACCAACAACCTGCTTTAGTACAGGAAATACAAATCAACCTTCCATAATGAAGCCACTAAATAAAATAGCTTACACTAACAAACGAAATATTTGAATTATGGACAAAAATTAAAACGATCCTTTATCTATCTAAAGCATATTCCCCAAAAGATGGTCGAGACTTTCAACTGATGTTTTCAGGTTTATTTGAAACTTCTCTAAACAACACCGTAAGAGCTTGTGCCTCATCGGAGAGTCGTTAAAATATAAAACCTTTCCTTTGAGAAGTTACAGATTCATAACAGTAAGTCCGCGTCTATACAGAGATTTCCCAAGATAATTATCTCAGAGAAACAGAAAAAAAAAATTTAGTTGATTGCATTACTCATCCGTACATGCCAAATATTCTTTAGACAAATGTGATTTTTCAACGCTCTCTATTTTCAAGGAAACATTACAAAGCCATTCTTCTTTGTAATATCATTTGTTTTGTTTCCTTTGAACTATATTGTTTGGTTTTCTGCTTATTTTATTATTATATAACAGGTCTCAGTCCTGAACTCTGTTTTTTTTAAATTATTTATTAGAAAGGACATTGCTTGTTAGATTTGTATTTTGCAATAAAGTAGCCCAAAAAAAAATATGCGGCCACTTTGCCTTTCCGGTCTTACTTCTTCTCCGTAGCGCCTCCTGGTGCCAGTCAAATCAAATACGTGAAAAGATGCAGAAAGTCTGTTGACAATAATATGATCACTCTGTGTCCATTAGCCTTTATGTCGTGTTTCCTTGTGGTGTGTGTGAATATTTGTTGTGTTTTTCCTGTCTTCTGAGCAGCGGATTTAACCATAGCCTGACCACATTCAGTCTGCGGGTCCGATCCTGCTTTAGATTCTAAGATCGGACGAACAAACCGAAACTATGATAGACAGACACGTAGAAAAACCTCCTGCGGTTAAATCAGGAACTCCATGGTTGTACAGATTCGTGTGTTGCTTTCCCTTATTGCGTTAGTTCGGTAATTCATGATTATCCAGATAGGAAGTTTCATCGTTTCTATTTGTACAAATTTGTAATTCTGCATATTGCGGGTACAGTTGTCAGGATGGCCGAGCGGTCTAAGGCGCCAGACTCAAGGATAAAACCTTCCGGTACAAACGGGTATTCTGGTCTCCGAATGGAGGCGTGGGTTCGAATCCCACTTCTGACAATATTTTTTTACCGCTGGAGCATTAATCAACATTCATTTTTCGATTGATTCACAGCTAAGAAACCCCGCAAAATGATCTCCAACTTGTATCAACGATGTCGTTTTTATATGTAAACTGTGCAATACTTGATTTCTACGTGCAATTTCAACATGTTTTACGTTCCTATACTGTCCATTTATACTCTGCTTATATGGAGCAATTATATCAGGCTTTAAAAAAAAACCCTCCTTCATCACAAAATTATCTTAAATAGTTTTTTCAAAAGCTGATATGACGTTGATCAGTGTCAACTAATCAAATGCAAATCAAGTGTAAAAGCTCTTAAAAGAAAAATACATTTCTACTCAAAAGGCTGAAATCCATGATTTCAACCTCACACTGCTGAGGCCTCTTATTACTGCTGTTATTATCAAACATATATATAAACACAATATAAACATAAGGAAATAGAATAAAGACAAAATATAAACATGACAAAAATTCAAAACATACCAATATCATATACTATGTGAATAGTGAATGCAAAATTGCACAAACAATCAAATATTGCACAGTTTAAATATCCGCAAAGGATTTACACAGACACTTATTAAGAGATATCACAATAATTATGTAATATAATATGTCAACACACTGTATAAACATTACTCTGTATAATGCTCTGTTATCTCTAGAGGTTGTACACAGCTGTCTATAAGCAACTGGACTTGCTTTAGTTATTTGGAGACGTTTCACTTTTCATTTAAGAGGCGACTTCAGTTCTGACGTTCCCTTTTGTAACAAGTTATGTACTCTGAACTACAGGAGCACCAGCGCCTCCTGCTGATCAGAATAATTACAGCATCTGGTGTCACATCCAACCAGACTTGAAGCTGCTCAGCTTTCTGAATGATATGACTTTCCATACCAAGAATCCTTATAGAGGCCAAAGCACCAATAACACACCTCACAATTATTCTCTGCTGATCAAACACATGGTAATTTTGTGTCCATCGGATTAGATTTTTGTTTATTTCGGTGGATAATTCTTTATGGTTGTTTTGAATTATTATTTTTGTGCTCCTGCTGTTGTCTTTAGTAGCTTTGTGCAGTTGTATTTGCCCCATAGTCAGGAACTTATTTCTCCCAATCCCAGTGAACGCCCCAAGCCAATGGCCGCCCAGTCATTATTTGAATGCCATTTCAATTAAAATACATTTTAAAAGTCCTGATTTCTGAAGTAGAGAAGCATCAGCGCCCTCTGTTGATTTGAGATGGGGGATTAAAAAGCCTACAGCAACTATATTCACAGGGGGAATCCTTTCAGGAACCAGGCACGACCTTGCCTAACTTTCAAGATAGGATGAGATCACAGGTGTTCAGGGTGGTAAAGTGATTTCCCCCTGATCCCCGTGAACGCATCACGCCAGGTATAAAAGCACCTGTGCGGCCTCATGCACTAAAGGATCTGCAGGTGCGCAAGTGTCTCAGTCTGCGTCAGTCGGAGAGTAGCTTGGAGCGACCATGGCGTCTGCACTGATGGCTCGGGTTTGGATCGTCTTCATTGTAGCCCAGCACAACAACGCAGAGAGCAACCGGTGCGCACCTGGACGTTCGACCGACCAGGACGAGTTTCACTTCGGCAGCGAGAGGCCGGTCAGGTCGGTGACTGATGACCGGAACGACCGTCGCTTCCCAGCGTTGGTTCGGAATTTCATCACAGGTAAAAAAAAAAAAAAGAAAAGCTGCTGCTGCTCTCTGGGGTCATTTGTGGGTTTTACCGTTTAAAACGTGGAGCTTCAAACTGTCTTTTGTTTCAGTGATGTGCATTCTTGTAAGGGCCAAACATCAAGTGAAGGCCAGAGTTTGTTTTAAAACTTTTTAAACCTCTATTCGTTCTCGTATCATCTTTGCTGGTATCTCTGACTCCAGAGCTGCAGGATTCACTGAACCTTTCGTTCAGTGTGAATAATTTAGTGATATCTATTGGTCAAATTGCCGTTGAACACACCCTGCAACTATAAATGTGGCAAGAAAATGTTTGTTGAATTTTTATTTTTTTAAAGTTTGCTTCAGTTAAATAACAATTTGTTTTTGTTAAAAATATACATTTCTATATCTTCCGAATTAAGCTACAATTACGGGACTGGTGTTGTGTCGAGTCCTGCCTGCCGAGAAGTGCATGCACCTCGTGGGAGCGCGCACAATCACTACGTCATCATCTCTACCAAAATTTACGTTTTAAAAACTATATGAATTTTGTTGCCGTTTAATCATGATAAATCCGTTGCCTGATGTCCATGAATTCCTAGAGTCATCAAGGATTTATTGGACTCTGTTGAAGAAGCATTGCCTTGCGATTGGTCTGATCATTCAATATTTCTTAGGACAAGTTTTGACGTTAAAATATGGAAGACTGCCAAACTCTTTGTATAAAGCCTGAGCAAAAACACGTTCTTATCTTTCTTTGATTTTAAGTGTCGTTACTTGGTGCTGAATCTGTGAGTTGAGTTAAACTTTAAAAAAAAAATCTCTGGGGATGAGGTTGTGCAGTTGTGCATTAGATTAATTGCTGTGATTTGCATCCCCTTTTCTCAGACTACATGACTGGAATGCAACTCAATGAAAAGTCAATACGGACCAAAATATTTGTGGGGAACTTCAGAGTGAAATGCATTATTTTGTAAAGCATATTTTGGACCTTCTGATATTTTCATCCCCCTGTTTTTTTCAGCTAGGAAAACATTTACTGATCTGAAACCTGGAAGAAGCCAATCTGGAACTGAGAAATTGAATACAAGGTTTTAATTGAAAACCTATCTCTTTACTTTTGAATAGACTTTTAACATTTTCAAAGTTCAAGATCAAAAGTAACTTCTTAATTGAAAGTTTACTTCTGAAATTGAATGATTTATTCAAACGATCAAAACTTTTGGTTCTGTCTTTTGAACAATGGTGTATAAAGTACTTGAAAGCCATACTTGAGTAAAAGTACAGATATCTTACCTGAAAGTGACTCTGGTAAAAGTCACCCGTCAGAAAATGACTTGAGTAAAAGTCTTAAAGTAGCTCATATTAAATGTACTTAAGTATCAAGAGTATCTGGTGTTGAAATGTATCTAAAGTACAAGTACCAAAATTAAAAATGCAAAGTACTTTTTATAGTAGGCCTATACAGACACAAAACAACCCAATGACCCTTATGATAACTCGGTAAAGGGAAACAAGTTAAAGGCAGACAAAATAAGAGTTTCTCTTTTGTAAGCATGCACTTTGCTAGTAGAGAGAAGAGAAAATCCCTGGACACAGTCTAGTTTTGCTGCCAAATTTCAGACAGAATAATAAAGCCTGAACTGAACCGAGCTCTTGCATGAGCACCTGGATCATTCTAAAGGGAATAAATGGATGGGGAATTTGATTGTATTTAAGTCCCTGCACTTTGTTCCAGCAATGGCAAAACTGGACCTGTAAGCCAGTTATTGGGATTAATCAACTCCTAAAAAGGCCATCAGACACACACCCCACATGCTCTCTTGCCTTGCAGCATGCTTAATGTTGGGGTATTGGTAAATTAAAGGGACTCTTACCTTTGTTGCATTTGAGAATTACAGCACATTCAAATCATCCCGCCTTCCTCCAATGCCCCACCCCCTCGTTCCCATCCGCGGTGTTTTTTTGAAGAAACTTTATTTACAAGCAGACTTACAACCTACTGCCTCCGCGCAGGCACGTGAGTTTTTGTTTACCGACGCAATGGATTCGGATTCAGAAGCACCGGTAAGTTGATGACGCGGGCCCGAATGCGCCACAAGAAGCAGACGGAAAACCTGCATGTCCATGCAGCAAACAGACAGGTCTGTCGGCCAATAAGGTCCTTCGGTCCGAAGAATTTTATTGTTGAAGTTTTCACTAAATATTATGAGAGTGAAATAATTGTTTTTACTCCTGGTGGGTCTGTCTTGCATTTTAGAGTGTCATTACCTTATTAATACCAATTTAACCTTATCCAAAAAAAGTGTAAAAATGCAACAAAGGTAAGAGTCCCTTTAATGCATATAGGATCATCCCAGCAGTCACTTTTCTAATGTAGAGAATATCGAACATGATGTGATAGATGTATGTAAATGGTCTGTGGAAGCTTTAATTATATTTTTTAAGCCCATAACTAATGGTTAAGCTTGAAGGATCTTAACTTCTGATATGTGCACACTTTCCAATCTAAGAAATATGAAATTTTTTTTTGGCAGATTTCTTATCCAATAAAGGAGGTGCAATTAACCAGTGGAAGACCTCCAGGACATTTATGGATATATCCAAGTTACCAGACAGGGTAAGTCAAGTGCAAAATATGTTCAAAACCATTTGTAAGTCGTTTTTCATGAAAACTAAAATTAAGATTTTACACAGGACTCTGGCCATGAACTGGCATATGTGGATGCTACTGGGAGACTGTGTCCCAAGTTGGCAGCTTGTTACCCGACTTCGTCAAAAAATGTTCTTAGGCATCATGTGAAGAGGGCTCCACAAGAAGATTTCTTTAACCTGTGGTCGTTTGAAGAAATACCTGTTGAACCCTTTGATCCCGAGGCGCCAACCCAGGCGCCAACCCAGGCGCCAACCCAGGCGCCAACCCAGGCAACTACCCAGGCAACTTTTGATCCCGTTACTGATTCTGTCTTTAATGAATTTTGGGGACTTGAAGAAATTCCTGAAGATCCATTCAGTGGAGTAGATATAGTGATACCAGTGCCGGCGACGACCACCACAGGTGCTGCGTCGACCACCACAGTGACGACCACCACAGGTGCTGCGACGACCACCACAGGTGCTGCGTCGACCACCACAGGTGCTGCGTCGACCACCACAGTGCCGACGACCACCACAGTGCCGACGACCACCACAGTGCCGACGACCACCACAGTGGCGACTACCACCACAGGTGCGGCAACGACAACCACTGGGCCGGCGACGACTACCACCACAGGTGCAACCACCACCACAGGTGCAACCACCACCACAGGGCCGGAGACGACCACCACCACAGGGCCGGAGACGACCACCACCACAGGGCCGGAGACGACCACCACCACAGGGCCGGAGACGACCACCACCACAGGTGCGGCGACCACGACCACCACCACAGGTGCGGCGACGACCACCACCACAGGTGCGGCGACGACGACCACCACAGGGCCGGAGACGACCACCACCACAGGGCCGGAGACGACCACCACCACAGGGCCGGAGACGACCACCACCACAGGGCCGGAGACGACCACCACCACAGGGCCGGAGACGACCACCACCACAGGGCCGGAGACGACCACCACCACAGGGCCGGAGACGACCACCACCACAGGGCCGGAGACGACCACCACCACAGGGCCGGCGGCGACCACCACCACAGGGCCGGCGGCGACCACCACCACAGGGGCGGCGGCGACCACCACCACAGGTGCGGCGGCGACCACCACCACAGGTGCGGCGGCGACCACCACCACAGGTGCGGCGGCGACCACCACCACAGGTGCGGCGGCGACCACCACCACAGGTGCGGCGGCGACCACCACCACAGGTGCGGCGGCGACCACCACCACAGGTGCGGCGGCGACCACCACCACAGGTGCGGCGGCGACCACCACCACAGGTGCGGCGGCGACCACCACCACAGGTGCGGCGGCGACCACCACCACAGGTGCGGCGGCGACCACCACCACAGGTGCGGCGGCGACCACCACCACAGGTGCGGCGGCGACGACTACCACCACAGGTGCGGCGGCGACTACCACCACAGGTGCGGCGGCGACCACCACCACAGGTGCGGCGACGACCACCACCACAGGTGCGGCGACGACCACCACCACAGGTGCGGCGACGACCACCACCACAGGTGCGGCGACGACCACCACTGGGCCAGTGACTACCACCACAGGTGCGACCACCACCACCACAGGGGCGGCGACGACCACCACCACAGGGGCGGCGACGACCACCACCACAGGGGCGGCGACGACCACCACCACAGGGGCGGCGACGACCACCACCACAGGGGCGGCGACGACCACCACCACAGGGGCGGCGACGACCACCACCACAGGGGCGGCGACGACCACCACCACAGGTGCGGCGGCGACCACCACCACAGGTGCGGCGACGACCACCACCACAGGTGCGGCGACGACCACCACAGGTGCGGCGACGACCACCACAGGTGCGGCGACGACCACCACAGGTGCGGCGACGACCACCACAGGTGCGGCGACGACCACCACAGGTGCGGCGACGACCACCACAGGTGCGGCGACGACCACCACAGGTGCGGCGACGACCACCACAGGTGCGGCGACCACCACCACAGGTGCGGCGACCACGACCACCACCACAGGTGCGGCGACCACGACCACCACCACAGGTGCGGCGACGACGACCACCACAGGTCCGGCGACGACGACCACCACAGGTCCGGCGACGACGACCACCACAGGTCCGGCGACGACGACCACCACAGGTCCGGCGACGACCACCACCACAGGTGCGGCGACGACCACCACCACAGGTGCGGCGACGACCACCACCACAGGTGCGGCGACGACCACCACCACAGGTGCGGCGACGACCACCACCACAGGTGCGGCGACGACCACCACCACAGGTGCGGCGACGACCACCACCACAGGTGCGGCGACGACCACCACCACAGGTGCGGCGACGACCACCACCACAGGTGCGGCGACGACCACCACCACAGGTGCGGCGACGACCACCACCACAGGTGCGGCGACTACCACCACCACAGGTGCGGCGACTACCACCACCACAGGTGCGGCGACTACCACCACCACTGGGCCGGTGACTACCACCACTGGGCCGGTGACTACCACCACAGGTGCGGCGACTACCACCACAGGTGCAGCGACGACTACCACCACTGGGCCGGTGACCACCACCACAGGTGCGGCGACTACCACAGGGCCGGCGACCACCACCACAGGTGCGACCACCACCACAGGGCCGGTGACCACCACCACAGGGCCGGTGACCACCACCACAGGGCCGGCGACTACCACCACAGGTGCGGCGACTACCACCACAGGTGCGGCGACTACCACCACAGGTGCGGCGACTACCACCACAGGTGCGGCGACTACCACCACAGGTGCGGCGACGACTACCACCACAGGTGCGGCGACGACTACCACCACAGGTGCGGCGACGACTACCACCACAGGTGCGGCGACGACCACCACAGGTGCGGCGACGACCACCACAGGTGCGGCGACCACCACCACCGGTGCGGCGACGACCACCACAGGTGCGGCGACGACCACCACAGGTGCGGCGACCACCACCACCGGTGCGGCGACGACCACCACCACAGACTGAGAAGTGTTGGTTCGCGCCAGTGCAGTGATGACTATGTAACAGCTCTTAAAATAAAAATAAATTTCTCCTCAAAAGACTGCTACATGATTTGAACCTCACACTGCTGAGGCCTGATATGACTGCGGTTATTGTCAAACACAATATAAACATAAGGAAATAGAATATAGTCTCATCATAAACATGACAAATTCCAATATTGTATACTATGTGACTAGAGGATTTAAAATTGCACAAATAATCAAATCTTGCACAATTCAAATATCCCCAAAGGATTTACACAGACACTTAAGAGACATCACAATAATATGTCAACACACTGTATAAACATTACTCTGTATAATGCTCTGTTATCTCTAGAGGTCGTACACAGCTGTCTATAAGCAACTGGACTTGCTTTAGTTATATGGAGACGTTTCACTTTTTATTTAAGAGGCGACTTCAGTTCTGACGGACTCATGGGAAGTTGAATTTAACACCAGCTTAAACAAAATTGGGAAGACTGCAAAACTCCATATAAAGCCTGAGCTAAAACTTCATCTTCATCTTATCACACTTTGATTCTAAGTGTTGTTGGTGCAGAATCTGTGAGTTGAGTTAACGTCAAAACAAATCTCCAGAGATGGTGCATTGACCGTTGTGCATTTGATTAATTGCTGAGATTTGAGTCCCCTCTTCTCAGACCACATGACTGGAATGTCTCAATGAAAAGTCAAAATGGACCAAAATATTTGTGGGGAACCTAAGGGTGAAATGCATTATTTTGTAAAGCATATTTTGGACCTTATATCATCCCCCTGTTTTTTCAGCTCGGAAAACATTTACTGATCTGAAACCAGTCTTGAACTGAAGAATAAATTAAATTAATTTTCAAAGTTCAAGATCAAAAGTAAATTCTAAATTCAAGTGTTCTTCTGAAATTGAATAATTCATGTTATTTACCATTTCTACAGGTATTCTTTCTACGGTGATTATTAGAAAGTGACGAAAGGAACCATGTTTGAGTTCCTTTTCAAAAATTTATTGAAATTAAAACGTGTTTCCAGTACAGCCATGGCAAAACTGGACCTGTGAGCCAGTTATTGGGATTAATCATCTCCTAAAAAGGCCATCAGACACCCCCCCCCCACATACTCTATTGCCTTACAACATGCCTAATGTCGGGGTATTGGTAAACAATTAATTATTATATTATCATATTAATTAACCATTAACAAAATTTAATATACTGTATTGATTAGCAAAAGTAACTCATATTAAAATGTAATAAAACGTTTAATGTCAACATATATTATATCTAAGGTTGAAAATATCCAGTAACATGGTGTGACATCTTCTGCCCTTAACCCTCAACAAGCGTAAGGAAAAAACTACGAAAGCCTTTTAACAGGGAAAAATAAATAGAAACCTCAGAGAGAGCCACATGTGAATGATCACTCTCCCAGGACGGACAGAAGTGATCAACCCTAAAAATTCACAGAGATAACATGAAACATATGCCACCTCTTTCAGCAAACAAGTCCAGTCCCATCCTGTTTTGCCAGGACACAAAGGAGGTGGGGGACAATTGGTCCACATGAACCTTGCTAGTGGCAGTTGTGCGGTTAATGAAACATTGCCGATTATAGTAAATATAATAATCCATTCTGTGTTTTTCTGAGTTTCAATAGAAGCACCAATCCACGCAATCAGGTGAACAAACCCACTAGAAATTTAGTTTCTAGCCTTATATTCATCAGGAACACCTCTGGGCATACCAATGGCATCTAAGGTAATGGTGTTATCAAAGCTGACAAAGGGAACCACAGCACGCTTGGTGATATGGTGGCAGGACTGGGGAGGGAGGACCGACAGATCACTAACAACATTGTCTGAAACCGGGATAACGTGGACTTCCTGGTCCAACAGGGCTATAGCACACAAACCATTCAAATTACCAGGGAGGGAACGTCTAATACAACACAAATCCAATACAAATCAGGACATTTCTGTACAATGGGAGGACGTGCAGAGCTGTGCATGCTTATACAATCTATAGCAGAGGTCTTCAACAGGGGGTCCGCGGCCCCTAGGGGGTCCGCGGAGGTACTGCAGGGGGTCCGCGAAATCGAAGTTGATTAGATAATTCTTTAAATTTTTTATTTTTTTTTCATTTTTTTTATTTTTTCACAAATTTAATTGTCTTTCAATACACATTAACATGCATCCAACATATTGTGAGGCTGATTTGACCCTCTGCCTGACAACCTCCATCCATCCAAGATTAGATAAGTTGTGTGCTACCCATCAGGGTCCGACATCTCACTAAAGTGGGAGTATGTGTGCCATCCACAGATGAGGATTCACTGTCTCTTCTACATGTATGTTTAAAATAAAAACATGAATCTGTGAATTACTTTAATAGCTCAGTGTTGTATGCAAGATGTACAGTGGGTACGGGAAGTATTCAGACCCCTATAAATATTTCACTCTTTGTTTCATTGCATCAATTTGCAAAAATCAAAAATGTTCATTTTATTTCTCATTAATGTACACTCAGCACCCCATCTTGACAGAAAAAAACAGAAATGTAGAAATTTTTGCAAATTTATTAAAAAAGAAAAACTGAAATATCACATGGTCATAAGTATTCAGACCTTTTGCTGTGACACTCATATTTAACTCACATGCTGTCCATTTCTTCTGATCCTCCTTGAGATGGTTCTACTCATTCATTGGAGTCCAGCTGTGTTTAATTAAACTGATTTGACTCGATTAGGAAAGGCACACACCTGTCTATATAAGACCTTACAGATCACAGTGCATGTCAGAGCAAATGAGAATCATGAGGTCGAAGGAACTGCCCAAGGAGCTCAGAGACAGAATTGTGGCAAGGCACAGATCTGGCCAAGGTTACAAAATAATTTCTGCAGCACTCAAGGTTCCTAAGAGCGCAGTGGCCTCCATAATCTTTAAATGGAAGAAGTTTGGGACGACCAGAACTCTTCCTAGACCTGGCCGTCCAGCCAAACTGAGCAATTGTGGGAGAAGAGCCTTGGTGAGAGCGGTAAAGAAGAACCCAAAGATCACTGTGGCTGAGCTCCAGAGATGCATTAGGGAGATTGGAGAAAGTTCCACAAAGTCAACTATCACTGCAGCCCTCCACCAGTTGGGGCTTTATGGCAGAGTGGCCTGACGGAAGCCTCTCCTCAGTGCAAGACATATGAAAGCCCGCAGAGAGTTTGCCAAAAAACACATGGAGAACACTCCCAGACTATGAGAAATAAGATTCTCTGGTCTTATGAGACCAAGATTGAACTTGTTGGCGTTAATTCTAAGCGGTATGTGTGGAGAAAACCAGGCACTGCTCATCACCTGCCCAATACAATCCCAACAGTGAAACATGTTGGTGGCAGCATCATGCTATGGGGGTGTTTTTCAGCTGCAGGGACAGGACAACTGGTTGCAATTGAAGGAAAGATGAATGCGGCCAAGTACAGAGATATCCTGGAAGAAAACCTCTTCCAGAGTGCTCTGGACCTCAGACTGGGCCGAAGGTTCACCTTCCAACAAGGCAATGACCCTAAGCAGACAGCTAAAATAACAAAGGAGTGGCTTCGGAACAACTCTGACCATTCTTGACTGGCCCAGCCAGAGCCCTGACCTAAACCCAATTGAGCATCTCTGGAGAGACCTGTAAATGGCTGTCCACCAGCGTTCACCATCCAACCTGATGGAACTGGAGAGGATCTACAAGGAAGAATGGCAGAGGATCCCCAAATCCAGGTGTGAAAAACTTGTTACATCATTCCCAAGAAGACTCATGGCTGTACTAGCTCAAAAGGGTGCTTCTACTCAATACTGGGCAAAGGGTCTGAATACTTATGACCATGTGATATTTCAGTTTTTCTTTTTTAATAAATTTGCAAAAATTTCTACATTTTTCTGTCAAGATGGGGTGCTAAGTGTACATTGATGAGAAATAAAATTAACTTTTTAAGATTTTAGCAAATGGCTGCAATGAAACAGAGTGAAAAGTTTAAAGGGGTCTGAATACTTTCCGTACCCACTGTATGTTTATAAATGGCAGTGGCATGGCCACCCTGTACCTTGCACATGTTTAAATTAAAAACATGAATATATGAACCTGTGTTATATTTGAATACATTAGTATTGAATGCACAATATCAGGGTAGTTATGTTGAACATGGCACTAGGTCCAGTTTAATATAAAACACAATTTTATGCAATATATATAGTAGGGGGTCCCTGCTCCAGCTCTCCACCTGTTTGGGGGTCCTTGGCCTGAAAAACGTTGAAGACCTCTGATCTATAGTATAAAATGGCAACAACAATCTTACATGCTGCAATGTTCCATTCCAAACGGGTGAAAACATTGTTGACACAGTGTGTTGTATGGCTGAATTCCAAATTAATTTACCCCGGTACCTTCACCCAACATTCAGGCCTCATTATGACATTAACACTGTTTGTTAGAGTGGTGGAAACACAGTTCAAGTGGAGGAAACAGAAGCAGGTTTTTGGCTCTGGTTGAACTGGTACACAACACTGAATAGCTCTGGACCTATGATCAGGACAGATGACCACGAAACTAACAATATAAACATAAGGAAAAAGAATATAGTCACAATATAAACATGAGAAAATCAAAAAAAGACCAATATCATATACTATGTGAATGTAAAATTGCACAAACAATCAAATATAGCACAGTTTAAATATCCGCAAAGGATTTACACAGACACTTATTAAGAGACATCACAATAATTATATTATATGATATGTCATCACACTGTATATACATGACTCTGTATAATGCTCTGTTATCTCCAGAGGTTGTAAACAGCTGTCTATAAGCAACTGGACCTACTTTAGTTGTTTGGAGACGTTTCACTTTTCATTTAAGAGGCGACTTCAGTTCTGACGGACTCATGGGAAGTTGAATTTAAAAACAGTTACAGATTAATCTCCTGGATACACCACGTGTTATCTTACAGTGCGGAACATTATCACAAGTCAAGCAAAGACAACATTACAAACAGGTACTAGTTTTTTAAGAAGAGCATCAATGAATTAGTTCTGGTTGCAACGGTTGTAACAAGTTATTTACTCTGAACTACAGGAGCAACAGCGCCTCCTGCTGATTCAGAAAGATTACACCAATCACACTCAAGATTCTTCTCTGCTGATCAAACACATGGTCATTTTGTGTCCATCTGATTAGATTTTGGTTTCCTTTGATAGATAATTCTTTATGTTTGTTTTGAATTTTTTTTTTTTGTGCTCCTGCTGTTGTCTTTAGTAGCTTTGTGCAGTTGTATTTGCCCCATAGTCAGGAACGTATTTCTCCCGATGCCAGTGAAAGCCCCACGCCAGTGGCCGCCCAGTCATTATTTGAATGCTTTCTCAATTAAACACCATTTTAAAAAGTCTTGACATCTGAAGATGGGGGATTAAAAAGCCTACAGCACCTATATTCCCAGGGGGTCTCCTGTCAGGAACCAGGCACGACCTTGCCAAGTTTTCAAGATAGGATGAGATCACAGGTGTTCAGGGTGGTAAAGTGATTTCCCCCTGATCCCCGTGAACGCATCACGCCAGGTATAAATCCGCCTGTGCGGCCTCTGGCCCTCAAGGATCTGCAGGTGCGCAAGTGTCTCAGTCTGCGTCAGTCGGAGAGTAGCTTGGAGCGACCATGGCGTCTGCACTGATGGCTCGGGTTTGGATCGTCTTCATTGTAGCCCAGCACAACAACGCAGAAAGCAACCAGTGCCCACGTGGACTTTCGACCGACCAGGACGAGTTTCACTTCGGCAGCGAGAGGCCGGTCAGGTCGGTGACTGATGACCGGAACGTCCGTCGCTTCCCAGCGTTGGTTCGGAATTTCCTCACAGGTAAAAAAAGAAAGAAAAGCTGCTGCTGCTCTCTGGGGTCATTTGTGGGTTTTACCGTTTAAAACGTGGAGCTTCAAACTGTCCTCTGTTGTTTCAGTGATGTGCATTCTTGTAAGGGCCAAACATCAAGTGAAGGCCAGAGTTTATTTTTAATTTTTTAAACCTATTCGTTCTCGTTTCATATTTGCTGGTATCTCTGACTCCAGAGCGTTCAGTGTGAAGAAATTAGTGATATCTAGTGGGGAAATTGTCGCTGAACACCCCCCACCTCACCCTCCCCATTTGTGAAAATTGTATTATTTCTTTTGCCCCTTAAAATTGACTTTTTATTCTATAACTTATGTGGCCAGAAAATGTTTGTTGAAAATGTTTCTTTTATTTTAAGTTTGCTTCAGTTTAAGAACAATTTGGTTGTTAAAAATATAAATTTCTATATCTTCGGAATTAAGCTTAAATGTATGGTCTTGTTCTGTGTCGAGAAGTGCATGCACCTCGTCGGAGCGCGCACACTCACTACGTCATCATCGCTACCGAAATGTACGTTTTAAAAACTATATGACGTTTGTTGCTGTTTAATCATGATAAAAATGATCCGTTGCCTGATTTTCATGAATTCCTAGAGTCATCAAGGATTTATTAGACTCAGTTGAAGAAGCATTGCCTGATCATTGGTCTGATCATTCAATATTTCTTAGGACAAGTTTGACGTTAAAATTGGGAAGACTGCCAAACTCTTTGTATAAAGCCTGAGCTAAAACACGATCTTATCTTACTTTGATTTTAAGTGTCGTTACTTGGTGCTGAATCTGTGAGTTGAGTTAAACTTTAAAAAAAAAATCTCTGGGGATGAGGTTGTGCATTAGATTAATTGCTGTGATTTGCATCCCCTTTTCTCAGACTAAAATATTAGTGGGGAACTTAAGAATGAAATGCATTATTTTGTAAAGCATATTTTGGACCTTCTGATATTTTCATCCCCCTGTTTCTTCAGCGAGGAAAACATTTACTGATCTGAAACCTGGAAGAAGCCAATGTGGAACTGAAAAATAAATGAAACAACAAAAAATCCAAAATTGAATACTAGGTTTAAATTGGAAATCTATCCCTTTACTTATTTGAATAGAGTTTTAACATTTACAAAGTTCAAGATCAAAAGTAACTTATAATTTGAAAGTTTACTTCTGAAATTAAATAATTTATTCAAACGATCAACTTTTGGTTCTGTCTTTTGAACACTGGTGTGTAAAGTACTTGAAAGCCGTACTTGAGTAAAAGTACAGATATCTTACCTGAAAGTGACCTGTCAGAAAATGACTTGAGTAAAATTCTTAAAGTAGCTCATATTAAATGTACTCAAGTATCAAAAGTATCTGGTGTTGAAATGTACTTAAGTATATCAAAAGTAAAAGTACCAAAATTAAAAATGCAAAGTGCTTTTTATAGTAGGCCTAAACAGACTCGTAACAACCCAAAATTGTTTCAGGATTAATTTCAACTGACTGAAAAATTATAACAACAATATAATGGGACATATATAAAACGTATAATGTACAAATTTTGAACCCCAGATGCTGAGGTTCTTGATTGGACGAGTGCATTTGAACTTTTAGGGACAACAACGAATCAACCAAACAGAATAAACACTGCCTCTTGTGTCTGCCTAAGAACATTAATGTACCACAGTATAACCAGTAAAAAATGCTGTTAATATCATTAAACATGGACCTTTCATCAGTAGCAGATTTGATACACAATGACCCTTATGATAACTCGGTAAAGGGAAACAAGTTAAAGGCAGACGAAATAAGAGTTTCTCTTTTGTAAGCATGCACTTTGCTAGTACAGAGAAGAGAAAATCCCTGGACACAGTCTAGTTTTGCTGCCAAATTTCAGACAGAATAATAAAGACTGAACTGAACCGAGCTCTTGCATGAGCACCTGGATCATTCTAAAGGGAATAAATGGATGGGGAATGTGATTGTGTTGATTAAGTACCTGTACTTTGTACAGACATCGCTACTGCCCATTGGATGGTTTAGTGAGGTCCTCGGATCGGCCCCGCCAGAGTCGGTCACGGCCCTGGCGGAGCGCTGAGGAGACGGTCAAACTTAACTCTCTAGACCAGAGGAAGTAAAACTCTTAACAAGTTTCTGAAGGTGAACCTGCGGGTACAGCCTGCTCGACCCTGGTTGACCAGGGCAGCCCGACCAACCTCCGGACACTTAGGCCCCCCCCCCGAGGTCAAACACGCCAACGCTTTCCAGTACAGCAATAGCAAAACTGGACCAGTAAGCCAGTTATTAGGGCTAATCAACTCCTAAAAAGGCCATCAGACACACACCCCACATACTCTATTGCCTAACAACATGCCTCATTTGGGGGTATTGGTAAATGTATGCATATAGCATGATCGCAGCAGTCACTTTTCTAATGTAGAGAATATCGAACATGATGTGATAGAACTTTTGTAAATGGTCTGTGGAAGCTTTACTTTTTTTAAGCCCATAACTATAGGTTTAGCTTCAAGTATCTTAACTTCTGATTTGTGCACACTTTCAAATCTAAGAGATTTTTTTTTTGGCAGATTTCTTCAACAAAGGAGGTACAATTAAACAGTGGAAGACCTCCAGTACATTTATGGATATATCCAAGATACCTGACAGGGTAAGTCGAGTGCAAAATATGTTCAAAGTATTTTTTTATGAAAAATAAAATTAAGATTATTCACAGGACTCTGGCCATGAACTGGCATATGTGGATGCTACTGGGAGACTGTGTCCCAAGTTGGCAGCTTGTTACCCGACTTTGTCAAAAAACATTCTAAGGCATCATGTAAAGAGGGCTCCACAAGAAGAAGAAGACGAAGTTAACTTCTTTAACCTGTGGACGTTTAATGAAATACCTGCTGAACCCTTTGATCCGGACACGACAACACAAACGCCAACCCAGACGCCAGTCCAAACTGTTGATCCCGTTAATGATTCTTTAGACGACATTGATCCTGCCTTTAATGAATTTTGGGGTCTTGGGGAAGAAATTCCTGAAGAGCCGTTCAGTGGAGTAGATATAGTATTACCATTGGTGACGACCACCACCACCACAGTGCCGACGACGACCCCCACCACCACAGTGCCGACGACCACCACCACCACAGTGCCGACGACGACCACCACCACCACAGTGCCGACGACCACCATCACCACAGTGCCGACGACCACCATCACCACCACCACAGTGCCGACGACGACCACCACCACAGTGCCGACGACCACCATCACCACCACCACAGTGCCGACGACCACCATCACCACAGTGCCGACGACCACCATCACCACCACCACAGTGCCGACGACGACCACCACCACAGTGCCGACGACCACCATCACCACCACCACAGTGCCGACGACGACCACAACCACCACAGTGCCGACGACCACCATCACCACCACCACAGTGCCGACGACGACGACGACCACCACAGTGCCGACGACGACCACCACAGTGCCGACGACGACCACCACCACCACAGCGGCGACCACCACAGCGCCAGTGACAACCACCACCACGGCCGCGACCACCACGTCGCCAGCGACGACCACAACAGCGCTGGTGACGACCACCACCACCGCTGCGACCACCACCACGGCGCCAGTGACAACCACCACCACGGCCGCGACCACCACCACGGCTGCGACGACCACCACCACCACGGCTGCGACGACCACCACCACCACGGCTGCTACGACCACCATGGCGCCGACGACGACCACTACAACAGCTGCGACGACCACCACAGCTGCTACAACCACCACGGCGCCAACGACCACCACCGCTGCGACGACCACCACCGCTGCGACGACCACCACCGCTGCGACGACCACCACAGCTCCGACGACGACGACCACCACCACAGCTGCGACGACCACCACGGCGCCGGTGACGACCACCACCACAGCTGCGACGACCACCACGGCGCCAACGACGACCACCACCACAGCTGCGACGACCACCACGGCGCCAACGACGACCACCCCGGCACCGACGACGACCACCACCACTGCTGTGACGACCACCACAGCGCCGGCGACGACCACCACCACAGCTGCTACGACCACCACTGCGCCGGCGACGACCACCCCGGCACCGGTGACCACCACCACCGCTGCGACGACGACCACCACAGCTGCCACAACCACCACCACGGCCGTGACGACCACCACAGCTGCGACAACCACCACTGCTGCGACGACCACCACCACAGCTGCGACGACCGCACCGGTGACCACCACCACCGCTGCGACGACGACCACAGCGCCGGCAACGACCACCACAGCCGCGACGACCACCACTACGGCCGTGACGACCACCACAGCTGCGACAACCACCACGGCGCCGGCAACGACCACCACAGCTGTGACGACCACCACAGCTGCTACTACCACCACGGCCCCGGCAACGACCACCACCACCGCTGCGACGACCACCACAGCGCCGGTGACGACCACCACCACAGGCGCGACGACAACTACAGCTGCGACGACCACCACCGCAGCTGCGACAACCACCACGGCACCGGCGACGACCACCACAGCTGCAACGACCACCACGGCGCCGGCGAACACCACCACCACAGCTGCGGTGATCACCACAACCACAGCTGCGGCTAACACCACCACCACAGCTGTGGCAATCACCACCACCACAGCTGCGGCGAACACCACCACCACAGCTGCTACAACCACCACAGCTGCGGCTAACACCACCACCACAGCTGCGGCGATCACCACCACCACAGCTGCGGCGATCACCACCACCACAGCTGCGGCGAACATCACCACCACAGCTGCTTTGACATAAAAAATGTTAATTAATATTAATTTATAAAAATAAATTTCTACTCAAAAGGCTGAAGCTACATGATTTGAACCTCACACTGCTGAGGCCTCATATTACTGCGGTTATTATCAAACACAATATAAACATAAGGAAATAGAACATAGTCACAATATAAACATGACTAATCAAAAAAATTCCAATATTTTTTACTGTGAATAGTGGATTTAAAATTGCACAAACAATTGTTGTGCAATAATGGTTATGAGAGATACCATAAGATGGTGTGCCTTTAGGCAATCAATAAATTTGGTTATCAAAATAAAATATACGACCACCACAGCTGCGTCAACCACCACGGCCCCTGGTAAACAGAATTTACCCTAACTTTTTTATTGTCAACTTTACAAAAGAGTCTATTTTTAAAGTCTTCTTTCTAATGGTAAAAGTGAATGTCTGTGAATAGGATGATAGGTCTGTACTGTCATTTTTTAGGTTATTTTGTTTCTTTATATTTATGATCTTACGCAAAGTTACCCTTCCGAAATTGCACCCCTTTCCAAAGTAATCCTCTCTTTCAGGTTAAAAATCAAATTGACTTATGCCTCTGTGAAACAAAACCCGCAGGCATCTCCACTTCCGCCCAACATGCAAGTCAAACATGTCACAAATGTCACCTTGATAAATGGAAAAATGAACTTAACTAACTAACTCAATCTGTTTTAAATACAATTACCACATATAGAACACATACAACAAATGAATGGTGAACACATTGAGTGGGGGAAAGTCAATAGGGGCCCCGGTCCATCAGCATGTTGATCCGGACTTTCCTTCTTTTTCCTCTCTTAGTTTAACAATCCATTTTTCTTTCTATCCACAATCGTTTCTGATCTCAGGGTCTTACAGCTGAACCACATTGTTACAGTTGATAGACGCTTCAACCAGCACAAAGCACGTATTTCACAAATTTGTATTAAAAAGTGTTGGAAGGCTAATTTTCCAGTTTACCAGAACACGTTATTCGTCCTTTTCCCAGGAGTTCGGTTCTTTGAAGGGACTGTTCCCCGCTGCCCTCAAGCCCCCTCCAGCCGGCCAGCAGAGCTAGACAAACAAGACCTGGGGTCCAGTCAATTTGTCTGGACAAATGTGGGGATTTGGGGCCACGGCAAGCTATGCAGGGATGAGTGCTAATTGTTTGTGTGTCAAGCAACTCCCCTCAATCTCCCAAGTCACTCCATTCACCCAGGCCTTTGTCTGGTAAGTAACTTGAACCTGACACATCGGACATAAGGGAAAGTGGAATTCAACTTATTTCCCCCCCTCATTTGCACGTACATTGTCTCCTGAAGAATTAGACGATTGTTCAGGCATCAAATGTAATTAAATATGATTTTTTGTTTTTTATACGCTCACGGTTTTGTAACTTTTCTCTTTCATGTCCTTTGCTCTGGAGGACGGATGAGGGGCAGATGGACTGGAGTTGGTGGGGGGAGGGGGGGTTGCAGTTTCTCCCTCAACCCCCTTAGTCAACAATAAGCCAAAGCCACACTGCATCGGTACAAGTGGCTGAGACAATCTGAGAAAGTGGCTAAAGCCTGTAGGCGTCACCTCAGGCCCCCTCTCCTCCACTGGTCCAGTCAGGACCCTCTGGGCTCCCCTGGCATGCTGATCAGAGGATTAGGCCCCGGAGGCAGCGTGGACTCAAGAGCACGCAGGAGAAAGGGAAAGGCATGTGTGGAAGATGAGGTACATGCTGGGTTCACATGCAACCACACAAGAAGGCGAGCAGGCGTGGATCATGAGGACCACACACTTGCCTGCACCAGTGACAGCTTGTCAGTAGAGGGTACCGCAGTGCTGCCATGCATTAGTAGAACGGGGGAAATTACTAGACTACTATTATAACTACATTTAGAATAAGTGAATAAATACCAAAAATGCACATATTTGTGTGTACTTAAATAATAAGTAGACTAAGAATAAAATGCATAATATCTGCAATAAAAGAACTTTCAACCATGCACTGAACTCCAGATAACCTCCTTACATTTTCCAGAGGGGCTCCAGACTTTCTCAGAAGTTTCTCAGTCGTCGAATGTAAACTCTGTACGAGCGATGTGAGAAAACAGCTGGAGATGTCAAAAGAACTTTTGGTGATAAAAGCCAGGCTTTGATGTGCTGTACACATAAACACCACTCAGATTTCCAGGTTGTTGTTAAAGTTCACGTCTGAAAACACGAAGTTAGATATTTTTCCGGTATTTCGCTGAATATTTATGTTTTCACCGTTCAAACATGAAATGTGGGGAGAGAATGGGAAACACATTTCTGTACAATGGGAGGAGGTGCAGAGCTGTGCATGCTCATACAATCTATAGTATGAAATGGCAGCAACAATCTAACATGCTGCAATGTTCCATTTCAAACGAGTGAAAACATTGTTGACACAGTGTGTTGTACGATCGAATTCCAAATTAATTTACCCCCGGTACCTTCACCCAACATTCAGGCCTCATTATGACATTAACACTGTTTGTTAGAGCGGTGGAAACACAGTTCAAGTGGAGAAAAACCGAAGCAGGTTTTTGGCTCTGGTTTAACTGGTACACAGCACTGAATAGCTCTGGACCTATGATCAGGACTCAGATGTGGAAAACTGTCAGTGGTGTATAAAGTACTTGAAAGCCATACATGAGTAAAAGTACAGATATCTTACCTGAAAGTGACTTCGGTAAAAGTAAAAGTCACCAGTCAGAAAATGACTTGAGTAAAAGTCTTAAAGTAGCTCATATTAAAAGTACTTAAGTATCAAAAGTATCTGGTGTTGAAATGTACTTAAGTATCAAAAGTAAAAGTACAAGTACCAAAATTAAAAATGCAAAGTGCAGACACAAAACAACCCAAAATGTTTCTCAAGATTTATCTCAACTGACATTATCCCAACAACAATATGAATATAATGTATAATTTTACAAATTTTTAACCCTCGATGAGATGGAGAGAGAGAGAACCAACCTCCGCTGCTCAAGTAACGAGCCAGTTTGAGAATGTAAGAAGTAGAAAGTACACATATTTTTGTTCAAATGTAACGCGGAAAAGTAAAAAGTCGTCAGGAAAAGAAATACTCAATTAAAGTATAGATATGTGAAAAATCTACTTAAGTACAGAAACAAAGTATTTCTACTTCGTTACTTCCCACCACTGAAAACTGTTCTTGCTTTATGGATCCAACTTCTCCAGAATTTTGCAGCAAAGCTGTAAACAAAGATGAAGCGGCGTCTGCCAGGGAGGTTATGTTTTGGTTTAATTTGTTTGTCTGATAGTTAACAAGATTATGCAACAACTACTGGACAGATGACCACAAAACCTACCACGCAATTTTGTTGCGGCTCTGAAACAGGTCACATCTTGTGTTTAATTCATGGATCTTGATAGCAAAAGGCTGGCATATAGTAGACTGATATCCAAATTAACATCTCAACAAATTATTTCCAGAATATCTTGTAATCTTTCTGACTCTGAAAGTTACTTGGTTTACAAAAATATCCTCAATTTTCTAATGTCCCCTTTTCTCTAAATAAACCAAATACCTGGATTGTGTGTGCAGTCATTTTAAATGAGTTAACAGGAACACACATACACAAAAGGTTAATCAACAACTTTGTAAAAAATTCTATTTTATATACATTAATTGTGCACAGTTGTTGCACAGAAATCTCCTAATGCACAATGTCCTCAGTTTAACGCACACACACACACGTTTCTACCAATTTGTCAACAGGGTCATTAGAAACGCTCCCCCCACAAATTGCAGCCCATTCAAGTCTCTGGTGTTTTGTGTGTTTTATTCTGCCCACAGATCAGGGGGCAGGTGGTCAGCTGCCTCGCCGTGAAGTCAAGAGACACGCACACACTCCTTGGACACCTTGATAAACTCAGCAGTGGGCTGCTGCCTCTGCTGGTGGTAGGAGTTCCCCTCTGTGAGTAAAAAGCTAAATCCGCAAGAATTTGCATCCTGATCCATGTTCACACTATTGTGGGAAAAACTTCCCAGAACCCAGCCTGCATTTCTTCTTCAGAGTAAAATATAAACATTCACTCATATTTTACTCTGAATAAGAAAGGCTTTTTTTCAAAACTATGGAATGGATGGGACATGGGCCAAGAAAGAAATATAAGATTTTGGTGCAGATCCGAACAAAGTGGCACATCCCAAAAATTATTTAATAATTTTCTATAACATTGAGAGGTCGGATGTTTTTCAAAATGATCATGGATTTGCCAGGAAATAACTTATGCAACTAGATGAAAAAAATCTGACATATTTAGGGAACTGAAATCTATGAGTTTGTGAAATTGTATTAAATTTGAGGGGGTTTGTTGGACCTTAGCAGAGACATTGTAGTTCTTTGGGGGGAGTTTCGCAGGGATCAGTAAACTTCTAAGAAGTGATGTGAAATAGCCAAACTGGTGGTAGGAGTTCCTCTCTATGAGTAAAAAGCGAAATCCATAAGAATTTTTATCCTGATGTTCACACTATTGCGGAAAAAACTTCCCAGACTCCAGCCTGTGTGAATGTTCATATTTTACTCTGAAGAAGAAATGCTTTTTGTCAAAACTATGGAATGGATGGGACATGGGCCAAGAAAGAAATATAAGATTTTGGTGCAGATCAGAACAAAGTGGCAGATCCCAACAATAATTTAATATTTTTCTATAACATTGAGAGGTCGGATGTTTTTCAAAATGGTCATGGATTTGCCAGGAAAATATTAATGCAACTAGATGAAAAACACAAAGACACATTTAGGGAACTGAAATCTATGAGTTTGTGAAATTGTATTAAATTTGAGGGGGTTTGTTGGACCTTAGCAGAGACATAGTGGCTCTGGGGGGCATTTCACAAGGATCAGTAAACTTCTAAGAAGTGATGTGAAATAGCCAAACTTTGACCGAGTCACTTTTTGAACGTTATTTTTGAGTTGAGAATGTGGCGAAAGACGTGTGGAATGCGTTCTGGTGATTGTTTCTCACTCTCTGCGTCTGTTTGCAGGTCTACGCGTGCCCCTGCTTTTGGGAGTTGCACGTTGACAATATGGGCTTTAATTCAGACCAACAGCTTCTCTATCAAAAGGAGCGGACGGAGCAATTAGTCCGCCACAGGAGAGAGACAGAAGGACAGCAAAACAAAGGGAATTGTGAATTTGACACATTAAATAGTGGCCGTCATTAGCATGTGGCGGTGTGGAGTTGGGGTTTATTCACTGGATCCTTGAATGCAGATTGCTTCCCACCTCTCTTCCCCTCAGTCTGTCCATCATCCCCGCTGCCACCTTTCACTGGTAATCACCCCATTTGGTCTCTTTTCTTCTTCGGCTTCTCCAGCTTCTCTGTGGCCTTCATCTTTTTATGCTGTCACGCTGATTGGAAGAGGGTCCCCGGAATCCCCAAATCCAAACAAATTAAGCTGGATAATTAGACGCAAGAACCAATAACATGTCAGGTACCGGTTGTTAAACTCAACACCAGTAACAGCGTGAGCTTGTCTATTCCAGAAGTAGAGTTATGCATGTGTTTATTAAAACTGACCAAACAGAGTGGATGTTGCCTAGCAGGTTTTGTGGGCCTTCAGAGGACACAATAAAAACTCATTCTGACTTGAATCGGCCTTTCGTCTTGCTGCTGATCTGACGCAGCTCGTGTGGGAGCTGACGTTCGCTCAGCTTGTTGTCTCCGCCACACGAGCCTGGAAAAGAGCAAAGCAACAGGCCCAGTGTGGTGCCTTTCCCTCCATTGTGCTCAGATCACCTCATGCCAGCTTTCCCCTGTCACATTAGTGCACATCAACACACGGAGCAACACACAGAGAAGCAGTTCGTCCTCTGGGGCTCACTCTCTCTTCTTACTCATCCTAAAATGTTTTGTAGCAGCACGCTAGAGCTGCAGCTCGTCAACTAATTGTCAAGATTGAAAAGAAAGAACCGTTGAAATACTGTATTCACAGGTGTTGAGGATTAACATCAGTCTGCATGGAAGAATTTGTATTTATCTACCTACTCCCATGTTGATCATAAAGGTATTTGACATATTGTTATTATTAGTCCATCCCTGTCATATTGAAATCTTCAATTGTAAATATATTTTGGCGGAAACGTACCAGCCACCTGACGACAAGTTATTCTGTACTTCAGTAATCAGTCAAATGTATCATGCCCAGAATTTTTTTTTGATATACTCTATACTTCAAAGGACAGTGTAAATGTAAATGAACACACGTTTCTGTTTTTAACCAGAACATGGTTTGATAATTAACATTAACCAAGTACTGTGAGGGTCTTTAAACATATAAAAAAGTTGAATTATGCTGTAGACACGGCAAGTGGACAGTGTACTGTAAGATCGGATATTTTGAAGCAAAACAAATATATTGCTTGTGAGTATTTTACTGATACATTCAACATAATTCTAATTTCCCAAATGCATACATACAAATTTACTGTATGGAAATAATAACTGCAGTTAAAATGTTTTAGCAACCCTAAAAACGTTTATTTGACGTTTTTCTGCAGCAGTGGAATGAACAAAAAACGAAGTGAAGTTTTGGAAATTTATTCAAACTTTTAAGGCTTCATTTATTGGCTCAACTTCCGACATGTTTCTCATCTTATTAAATGATGTAGATTTAAGTCACACCAGGAAAAACTGTAGTTCTCTATTATTTATTTTACCACAACATTTGGGCGCTGTAGTTTTTACTAGAACAGGAGGAAATTGTTTATCTGTTGTGGGCTAATTTGAACCTTAGACAGCTCATGTGATGCAGTGAGTATTTACCTGATGGCTGGTTGATAGGGGACCCTCTCTTCCAACCTCCTGAGATAAAAAGCCTATACAATCACACAATTTGTAATAATGTTCCTTGTTGACCGTAACCCCCCTGTGAGCATTCAATATAAGTTGTTTTCAAATTGTATCTGGTTCATTTCCATCTAAATACATGTATTGACTTGTTCCGGGCGCGGCCAAGTGGATTTGAATGTCGGTCCTTAAAGTTTTGATAATCGTGTGACCAGAAGCTGCTCTTTAATTGGTTGTTGCAGATTTTCCACGGGACGCACCTCTCTGCGCAACGGACACTTTATTAAATCTCATATGATTGGTCGACCCTTGACGCTGTCTCAGTTACGTCCAACGAGTTACTTCCGCTGCGAGCCGACCGGGAAACAAACTGTGACTGCAGGTGGAGCTGCGGTAAAACCGGTGATTTCTTTACAAAAAAAACCTCAACAAGATAAATAGAGGACAAAGGAGCTTGGTGTAGACCTGACTTACAGATCTAGCAGCAAGTGACGAGGACCAGCTCACAACAAGGGCTTCTCCCGCTCTTATGAGAAACAGAGTTGACTAACCGGATGTGATGGAATCAATGTCTTTTACTGCTTCCCCTAAAACATCTCTTTGAAAAATGCTGCCACAGTCACAATAAGGCTACACTTTCATCGCAAGATATAAGTCTGACATGTTCTGTGTTGTGTTGTTTTTGATGAGTCTGGCTTCGGTTGGTTTAACCCCCTCCGCCCCCAAAAAAATTAACAATAACTCTGGGCCCTCCAAATATTTCTTTTACCAGCCGCTTCTGGTATTTACTGCAGGAGATACGTGTATGTGGGTCGAGTGATTGCGTTCATAGCATAGATTATGTTTAAAGATGGATGACATGACTACCCCCCACATGTGAGTCCAAAGCTTCTTGATAGCATTCTATTGGCGGACTGCAGTTTCACTCATGAATCCTGCCTTCTCCATGTTAGTGTATGGAACATGGACCAAACAAAACAAGTCAAACCAAATGTCAAATGAATATTTGCCAAATAGGTTTTTTGTTTATTACGGTAGATCTTCCAAGAGTTAATTTCTATGTTGATTTTGTTTTGAATTAGAAGTTGGCCGACAGCTGAGACTGACTCACCATTGGTCGAGCATGTCTATCGGCGGGACCTCGATACCGCAACGCCATTCGCCTCGATCCCTCCTCCAGAGACCTCAGCTGCAAAGGTGGAGGATATAGGCTTCTTTTGGAATAGTGTGAGGAAGTCCAGATGTACCGTCCATCTTTATTTACCAGTGCAACATTGAGGATCCCTTATATGGAAAATAATGGAGCTCTAGGGTGCAGAGAAGAAAGGTTAATTGTAGATTTTAATTTAAAAAATCCTCCTTTATACTCTTTTTTCCTCTTCTACTGTTTGGAAGTCGCTCTCCTCCAGTTTGGGCCCTTTTCCTATTTGGCCTCTCTCTCTCTCTCTCTCTCCCTCCCTCTCTCTGCATGCAGCTCCTGTTAGTGCAGTACAGCTTGAGCTGTCAGAGCAGCAACAATCCCGCTCCATTAGTATGGTAATGAGGCTGCGGGCCGACAGGTGGCCCGCTAGACAGCTCAATTAAACTGCTCATTAAAGAGGAAAGTTAACGAAGCTGCAGCCCGGTGCCAGTACGGCTTTAACCCACAATGTGATGTCATAGGCAACAAATTGCTGGTGAGTAGGGGAGTGTGTCAGTCTGCCTGTGTGTGTGTGTGTGTGTGTGTGTGTGTATGTGTGTATGTGTGTGTGTGTGTGTGCGTGCGTGCGTGTGCGCGTGTGCTTGCGTGCGTGCGTGCGTGTCTCTCTGAGTCCCCATTTCTTGACATATAACCAGAGTGTGTGTGGCCAGAGATTGAAATAACAGGTCAGAGAAAGTAAGATGGACGTTACTAATAAGGCAGAGAAAAGATGAGAGGTGGCACTGGTGAGGAGCTGGGACGGAGTCACTCACACTTGGCCTTTCACTGTCTCTGCATCATTAACGGCACGAGAACATTGGGATGCTCTATTCATTGTAAAAATAGGCAAAAGTACACAAAGACACAAGATCATGGAATACTAGTATGCTCGAGGAAGATCTCAAGTTTTGGTTTTCTTCACAAATTTGAATCTCCTGTGAACGCAACTTTAGCGTTGCGGGGCTACTTTTAGGTCATATTTTTTAGTCATATTGATGCAAATTCCTCCTGTTAATCCATTATTTCCAGTCGTGTGCATAGCTGGTGTTTTTTTATTGTTATTATTTTATATCTCTGCTGCAGCTACATTCATTGGGAACACAATGAAATATAGTGATACTAAAGAGTCTCGATCAATCTGCCTCACCCTGTTAAAGCCTCGCGCTGCACTTACTTACTGTGATGTTCTGATCCTTATAGTTCACATCATAAGAACCTAAACAGAAAAATGTATGCACAAGTTTCACCTCAAAGGAGATGGCAGTGAATGAACCTGAATATATACAGATATGACAGATTTGAATAACCTTAAGAAAGTATATGTATCATTTTTTTTTAACTCACTTCTACTTCAGAAAGACACTAAATGGGAACCACTTGTATGTGAATCTGTGCTGTCTAATTTGTTATCTATTGATTATACATAACAGCATATGAATATTACAATTATTTGTATGAGTCTACCCTGCATTTTTTATATTTTCAAATAAGATAAGATAAGATGATATTTTATTAGTCCGCATATTACAGCAGCAAGAGTCAAATAGTCATCAGTAAGTAATAAGTAACGTGCAAAACTTAAGTGTAAGGATAATACAAATATGAATGGAACAATGACCAATATATATAGTGTAAAAAACAGGAAAATTAGTTAAATATGACACAGGCATAGATTTTTTTAAAGATCACAGTTTTTTCCCCAGAGCTTGAAAAGGCAGAAGTTACAATCAGTACATTTTAAAATCACACAAAAACCAACGAAAAAACTAAAAAACATCTTGTAATGTGGAGGAAAGAGAAAAAACATGTGCCCCTTTGTCCATATCCATCCCATTTCTCATCACTCCACCAAGTCTCTTGAAAAAAGTCGTTTTTGGGTAAGCAAACAAACCAACAAGTTTCAATTAAGTTGCGGTACGATTAGATACAATCATTCTTCAAATGCTAGATTATTAAATGCTCCATGCCATTGTAAAGATGTCCCTTCGTGTAAATGAAAACATTAAACTTGTTGCTTTACTCCTGACAGGACTCACACAGTGGATTTATGTGTAGTTTTGATTAGTCTGGTTGGGACGGAGGTGGGGGCCACTGCGTGCAACACGTTTTAATGGTCGCTCATTGTTTATTATGTATGAGAATAAAGATGCAACATGACATGGTAATCAGTTTGTAACCCTGACCAATTTATTCTGTAATCCGGGGGGCGTGCTCTCTCAAGTGTGAAAATGGGGCCGTATGTGTCTTGCTCTCTCTCTGTCTTGCTTGTTTCTGTCACTGCGTCTGTGACACAGAGGATCATGGGAGTTAATGGGGCGGGACTGTGGTCAACAAACGGGGTTATGTATCGGCACAAACAAGAACACAGTGAGAAAACAGACCCTCCGGATTCACTCAAAGCTGTCTGAAAGATGTCTGCCCTTATGAATATGCTAATCCCAGTTTAGCATGAACAACAAAAAAAACCCCTCATTAATTAATGAGCAACAATGGCCTCTTTAGCACTAGTCGCCGTTGGAGACATTGCGTGAGATCATAATCTAAAACAACATTAATCAAAACCTTTAAATGGAAGATGTTTATGAGAAATAAAATCGAATGAAAAAAGAAAATCAAATGCAAACGACGGGAGGTTCCACCGATCACCACTTTAGCACATAGTGACAGACAGAGACGAGCCCGCAGCCAGACACACTGTCAGAGGTGTGTGTTTTGTCTGAATAAGCGTATTAACCTACATAACACAGACCTCCTCAGCTCAGAGGTGTGTGTGTCCAAGCTGTCCACCAACGCAGAGAGCTAAACCAAACCTGTAACAATAACACGAGGGAGGGAAACGTTCACAGGGTAAAAGCTGAGGTCAAGTGTGCTGAAGGTGCAGTTATGGTATTTTTGTAGGCACCTGAAAATGGGATGGGAGGGACAAGAGGAAAACAATGTCAAAGAGGTTTTTGAGCTACTGTTCTACTTCTTTTGTCCTCTTGTTTACAAACAGAGCTCTCACTGTCTTGATACATGTGGAAGAAATATTCTAAGACGAGCTCAGTCTCTAGAAATGCTGCTGGATTATATGATTTTGATAATCAACTTTCTGCATTATTTAAAGACAAACTTTTGTGAACCATCATGTGTAATTTTGTGTCATATAGATAAATTAGATAATATATACTTTTTTAAGGGATTTTATATGGGATGCAAAATGGCCCAATGAGGCAAAATGGCTCAGTGAGGCACTATTTAAATAGCATGACACATGACTCTCTCTGAACCAGACTGTATGTTAAGATGGACGAAGAGCCAGAGCCCCAAAAGTGAAGCAAAATCATCTGGATTGCCCCCTGTTGGCTGGCTGCAGTATAGGATATAAACCCTGTCTCCTCCACGTTAGCAGATGGGACATGGGCCAATCTAAAAGGTCCGAAAATACGTAAAAATTACGTAATTAAGGTAGTTTGTATCACTCTGGTGTTTTTCCAAGTGTTATTTTGTTTGGTAAATTTGGTTTTAAAAATACATATCCATATCTTGCACAGACTGTTTCAAAATGAAGTCAAAAGTGCAAGATGGTAGGGCCAGAATAAAGGATATTTTGGCTTAATTTTGGGACTGGAGTGAGAGGAGACTTTTCATCCATCTCTATACAGTCGGATTCAGATTTTTTTGAAGACAGAGAAAGTTCATTTTTGGTACCATTTCATAACACCTCTCTCTGGTTTTTACATCTGTCCTGTGCCCCTTCACTGGAACACTGAGGTCCAAGCAGTCAGTCACAGCAGCCCACTGGTCTATTATGTCGCTAATTGGTGGCATGAGCGAGATGGCTACAATATCAAAAGGCAGGAAGCAAAGGTTGGCGGGACCGAGGGTGGAGTGGGGGTGAGGAGATGGAGAGAATGAAGGAAGGAAAGGGAAACTGGGAGAGGTAGGAAGAATAGATTTGGAGATTTGTTCTCATTAGAGGAGGGCGTGTCCATTCCCCATGTTCGAAGCAAATTAGGTTGACAGGGGATTGACAAGTTTTGTGCATGTGTGTGTTTTTGAGTGTGTGTGTGTATATGTGTATGGGCACGTCAGTCCAAGGGGTTCTAGTAAGAAGTGTTGTGTTTAAGACGAACAATTGAATAGCAGTTTTTCGTACGAGGCTTCCTGATAAACTGCTATAATAATAACTGCTCGGTCGGGGGGAAAAGAAAGTGGATGTGTGGGAACTTGAAATGAAGCAAAGGTGGAGAGACGAAGATTAAAACCGAGACAGACACAAGAGTTTGAAGGTCTGTGACTTATTTGACCCAAGCGTTTTCTTATTGATTGATTGATTATTATCTGCCGTTTGTGGTCCTTTGTCAAAAAATATCTCGTTCTGCTCCATTACACTAGTGTTCCATGGATTTTACACAGGAGAGTAAGTTAATTTGACATTCAATTTACCACCAACATTTCAATGAGGAGAACAATTTAGAGAAGCAAATAAACGTAATTAAATAAGAATAAAGTAAGATACGTTGTGAACAGGAGGAATAAACTTTGGTGATTAGTCCCTTAGCCTAAGTAGAACATCATGGAAGTCGTCCTATAAAACATTGCAACACGGTAGGCTGAGTTTAGATGCAGCGCACAGAGAATGGCTGATCCACAGCAATGGCAACATTTTAAAGAAACATGTTTATGTTATTATGATTGCAATAATAAGCTTGTCATTAATCCCACCAACTATATACACTCATACTCAGAATTTTAGAAATAAACACCCGACCCCATGACAAAATGCACTGACACCTGTTCAAAACACTGCTTTCAGTAACTCATTTAACAAGTATTCCATTAGAATTAGAAGTGGACATGAGCGCATCAAATATAATTAACTATACAAGAATGTGACCAAATCTGAGTCAGAGAAAAAGAGATGCACAAACAGCAATATATGCAAACCCATGTGTAGGACCTGCAATAAATACATATATGGGCTGACTTTTCCTTCTATTAGTCTGACTCTGTTCCCCTCTGTTTACCAACCATGGCCGGGGTGCAACTGGTTGTCACAGCAAAAATCCTCCTCAAAATGTTCCATAAACACCCTGGCTATGTCCTCACCTTTTGGTGTGTCGGACATCTGCTTTAAACAGCAGAGCTCCTCTTTTACTGTCGAATAACATTATTTTGCCATGACTGCCAATTGTGGTCTGCGTTCACGTCAACGCTCTCATCAAGTGCAATGCTAAACTGCACTTGACTGCCGTTAGCTGCGCCCATAGATTTTCTGCCATTTCTTCGATGCGTCGCTCAACACTTGTAGCTGATATGGGAATGTCTTTTATTCTCGATTTGACTCTTTGTTTGGTAGGAAAGCCGCCTTAATATAATCGGCATCAGTAAATGAGGTTATCATGAGGCTTGTACCCTCATGGTTGAATGCACTTATTGTAAGTCGCTTTGGACAGTTAGTATAAATTACCCACAACATTTCCAGTTTAATCCCGTTAATTCCTGTATATTCCTGTATATTCCCGTTAATTCCCGTTAATTCCCGTTAATTCCCATGGAAAGTTTCCAACTTTGAATATTCCCGGAATTTTGCAACCTTAGTTGGGTTTGATGTTCCGATGTTAGGACCCCCAAAGTCCCTCCTGATATGAATTATGTGTTATGACGGAAACTTTCCCTGGGTGCCTGGACACCGGTGGGGGGAATGAGAAATGGAGCACAAGGTCGGGACATCTCGTGAAGGTCATCTGTTGGAGGCTTTGATGTGAGATGACCAGACATCCAGAGTTAAGGTGGTCCCTGGCTGCAGTGATCATGTCTGAGCTATAAGGGAAAGAGAGAGAACACTTTTAAATTTTGACAGCTTATACGTGACTGGCTCAAGGCGAGTGTGTATGGTTGTAACTTAATGAAAATAAAAATGATTTAGGGGGAAGTGTGCTTGTCGCTTAAGGCTCATTTATGGTCAAATGTAAGGTGCTCAAATGGAAACGGATGGAGCCCACTGATTTACCACTTCATCTACATGTCTTCTGAAATGGACGGACATGTTGCAGTTCAGAAATCGTGGGCGGTGTTTTGTCATCTCCAAAGTTAAGGCTCAACTCTCACCCTCTTTGTGTTATTAAATTTTAATCACAGTTTTGGCTATTTCTTAATGAGATTCAAACAAAAAGTGACTCTTTGTGTTTCAGGAAACACTACCATCACCACCGTACACAAACAGCCCCATTCGCCTCCTTGCTCTCCTTGGCCCCAAGGGTGTCCTCTGCGGCCTCACGTGTCCCGATCATCCCCCTCTTCCCGTCACTTCCACTGACCCCCTGCTGTGGTGGGAGAGAGCAACATTACATCTTAATCTCGCCTGCTTGACGGAGAATGCCGGTCCCTGAAAAGCAGCATTTTCTGGTTACATGAACCCATTAGGAGTGGATCAACCATATGCCAATTGACATGTCTGAGCCTGAATGGCCGACGTGGATTGTAACAGTGGTCCTCGGACAAAAAGCCCCCGCAGGCTCCCACACCTCCACCAGAACTGAACAGACGTTCATGCTGCCGCCAAGACAAGGCCAATCATTTAGGGGACTGATTTCTATAAGTGCGTGTAACTCGGTGCATCTTGACTAAATATATGTGGACTGTTGGCAGAGGTTTATTTTCTATTGAGTCGAGTGTCATTCAAGTTGTAGTAAATAACAAATTACTTGAACCTATAATGATGTAATTTCAAGTCACTAATCTGTGCCAAATAATTACATTTGAATGAAATTAAAAAGGAACATATACACCTGCATATTTCCAGACACTTTGTAAGCTTCAGTGCCAAACTTCCACATTGTTTGCCTTTGCCCAACGGCATTACTTGGGTGTTGAAGTGTGCTGAGGACATTTAGATTTAGATTGAAAGAATATTCAACATATTCCATTAGGTCAAGGTTATAATGGAGGGATCAGTATCAGGTCTGAGAAGATTGTTACTGCACGAAAAAGTTTGAATAATGACACTTAAAATGCGGAACACCAGTCACACTTATTCTATTTTTCAAGTTATAGATGTTCACATGTTGATGGAACCACGGCAACATCACAGCTCCTGCAGAGAGAACCAGGAAATTGATGTCAGTGATGATTTAGTGCTGCTTTAAAATATGAGAATATATTTTTTAGACCTGCGAGATTTTTATATTACATACAAATTACTTTTTATGAAAGTCATCACATGTATGTAGCTCTCTTGGTGTGATGTAAGCAAAAAAAGTTCCAAAGGGCTTCAAAAGAAAAATGGAATATAAAATATTGTGTGCAAATATGAATCAAAAATAAGAAATGAAATAAGAAATACTGAGATGAAACCATTTTTGAATGGGATGAAAACATAAAATGGAAAAGTTATCACATTACATATATTTTATATTTTACTGCAACCTGGTCATCACCTTTGATTTATGTGTCCAAGATAAAGCCGAAGAAAGCAAGAATTCTTTTCTTTCGTTTTTGAATTTAAGTACACATCCTTTGTGCATCCTTTAAAGACCTCTGTTAAAAGTCAGTTGGCATGAATATGATCTAAAATCTCTTTTTTATCTTGATCTCGATCGTGTGATATTGATTCACTATGTCATGCATAAACCTTTCAAATGTAAACAGTACAATCCTCTGTACTTGTACATGTGTAATGAAAGTGTCATCAGATGACAGTGGACTCCATGTCTGTGACGACAAACAAAACAATCCTCGTCTTTTCTACATCAGTGATCCCACATGAGAGCTTTGATGCAAATGTGCCCTGACTGGAGAGGCAAGCTGGCCCCGCCACTCCACTGACTGTATCGCTGGAGAGGCCAGTGCGTTCACCATATGTGACAGGGATGGTCAATAGGATTACGTCCCGCACCTCTCCTTCTCCCTCTTCTCCCCATCGCACATAATCAACCAGGGGATGAAGTCCTGGCCCACCAAGCCTCTGCTGAAGTAGCCCCCCAAGAAAAACTCCTTTCCCCTACTTGGGGAAGGGAGAGTGGGGCAGCGGGGGTCTCGTGGGCCGAGAGAAAGAGCAGGGGGACCAGCAGATGGATTAACATATTCAACAGAGGCAGAGATCAAGTCTTTATAGAGTGAGGGCAGAGGGAGGCTTTCTCTCACACATGCAGAGTCTGAGAAAAAACAGAAATGAGTGTAAGCTGGATTTGTTTTCTTTGTCATGGAAAAGCAGCGATGGGCCAAGTGATAACTACCGCGCCACGCAGCCAGGTTTCATTTTTTTTCCTCACAAACGCAGAAACGATGTTGACAAACACGAGTGGTGGAAAGTGTCGTGCTCAACTTTAGTTTTTTCTAGTATGATTAACTACCAGAGGAAAGGAAAATTCTAAATACCATCTCTTCTTTGTCATGTATTTTTCTACTAGCCATAGCCGAGCTCAATTTAAGATAAATAGCAGATTTATTTTCCCGTACTTCTTACATTCAGCCCCTGAAAACACTTGGAATGATCCTATTTCTGTCCCCTCTTCACTAATCTTTACTGTTCAAATAATGAGATTCTTGAGAAAAAGAAAGGATCTGAAAGAAACCTTGATTGGACAACAAAGGTCATAAGAAAACTCAGAGAAGCCAAAGAGCACAGCAGAAGAAACTCCTGCTCAGGATAATTGATCTCAGATGGCTCTTGTTGCTTGCTCCGTATTTTTCCTAATCGGGATCTGAATTTAATTATTTCAAATGCGTATTATATATAAATATATTTTTTTCTTTTCATAAGACAAAGAAACCGAACTGAACAAACATCTGATCCACTTTAAATTACTGGAAAATGTATGAGGGTGGCGTCCTGAACCAGGCTGGTACTAACACATTGGTTAGATAGAATGACTTGTAATTACTGGATATTTGCAGTTTGTAAAATGTTATGCAGTGATAGAACTCGTCTTGTATCTTGGTAAAGGATCTCAATCCCCCCCACACACACACACGCACACACGCACATTAGCGCCATGCTGTGAGTGAACTCGTGGCCCAGTCCCAGCATGGGCACCGGATTAGAGACCCTGGTTTTTGGCTGGTTTGCTGTTCTCATGACATGTGAATGGGCAGTGAGATAGTGGACCAACATTATCCGACACATTCATCTCCACATCAAAGATGAGCCCAACGGCATCTCTCGGGAATACCACCCTGAAAGAGAGCAGAGGCCCTGCTGCTAATGTTGGATTAAACATCCAAAAGCAGAAAGTAGCTGGTGTCGTGTTTATGAGTGACTGTTGATGTCGCACAAGGGTAACTTTTCTTTTAACCTGTAGTTTGTTTAGCTGGCGTGCAGCCTGTCTCCCCCTTTTACTGTCATTAGCTGCTTTCAGAAGTGATGTCCGCAAAGGTTTTTCCAGAGGTGCTGTGTGTGAGAAGCCAATGAGATGAGAATACAGCAGGAAAATTCTGTGACAGACACGAAACCAGGAGAAGAACCTCTCAGGATGATAGAGGAGCCACATAGAAAGCAGACTTAGACGAAGAAGTCAACTTGGAAAGACGATGAGTTTTGAGAGCTTTTGAATTTAAAACTAAAAAGCAGTATTTAAACGTCATGTCCTGCCCTCTGCTGCTCTACACAGGAGCAACCACTCACCAGAAATGTTCCTGTTCCTGTGAAAAATGACTCATGTCGGTAAACAGCTATGGTGAATCATTTGAGTTTATTGTTGTCAGACTAAGCCAGACTATCATGTGTGTCTGTGCCCCTGTCGTGTCTCCTTCTCACTTATTCTATATTTCAATTCAGCCAAACACACAACAAAGGTCATTAGATGGAGAGAAGTGTGTTGGCCTGTGCCTGTAGCCATATTTAGAAAATACTCTTCCAAAACCCTGAATAAGAAACTGGGACTGACCTCCACTCATTTAATTTCAGGCTTTACACCAGGGACTGCAGGGATTTGCTCCCATTCAACCTCAACAGTTGCATCCCTGATTAGCAGTTGAGGACTAATCACAACGAGCTGATGAGGGAAACAGAAGAAGAAGGAGAGAGGAACAAGAGGATGACAGTGTTAGAAATGTGAAGAAGCAAAAAGAAAACAATGCAGCAGCAGCAGAGAAAGAGGGTGAACCTGCTGCCTGGCTGCTGCACTTGTGATTGATGAGGTCACCGAGAGGCCTTCTCCAAAAACCAGTGTCTTCAGAAGGTCAGTCCGAGGTTGGGTAGAGGTCAGAGTGCAACGAAAGGGAAGACGCTGACGTCTGAAAGTCCCACAAGTGTGAGGGAAAGTTATGTTTTGTAGTTGTCGTGTGAGCGAGTATTTGCTCATTCAGACCGAGGTGACATTGACTACTGAACAATCGAAAAGGCCTCAATAGGTGGAGTAAATGTTTAGCCAACGTAAAAAAGCAAGTTTGCCTTGATTCAATCATGCAACATTGAATTCTGTGTTTGAGTATAGAAACCATCAATAGAGCTGATGTTGTAAAAATGTTAGCTCCAAATCAGTGACTGTAAATAAAGATGCACGTTGTGTCTCCACTTCCGACACAAATTAAGCAAAAATATCCTGGATACGGGTGCTGCCCTTTTCTTCCGCTTTTGACGTCCATTAGAGCCTGACCAACTGGTCAAGTGATGGCTTGACCAGTTGCAGGTAAGCCTTAGCTGTCAAACATGACGTTTCACAACAGTATTATAAGAACTACTTAAAATGACAGAAACCATCTTTGATCAAAGTCAACATACTCTTAGATTTTTATTTGGTCCATGTGCAACTCACTAACATGGAGGAGGCAGGGTTTATGACATATACTGCAGCCAGCCACTAGGGGGTTATCCAGACCGTTTGTTTTCACAATCTGGGATTTCGATTTGCGAGCTCTCACATCCTCTATCTTTATATACAATCACCAAAATAAAATACTGTCTCCTTTTGAAATTTGTCTCATAGGCCTACTAATATGCTTTATTTCTCTCTTTGTGTGACATTGCACCCAAATGCAAACAAATAAATCCCTGTTGCAGTTAAACAATAATATCAAATAACGATCCTGCACAGTTCGAGAAACCCTGTCATGCAGTATGGGCAAAAACGTTACAGTATCTTTCAGCTTTTTCAGAGTCATGCATGAGAAAATACACTTTATACAGGCGGAGGAGGAGGAGCAGAAGCTAACACTGACATGGGGCAGGATTCAGGTTAAGTGTTGTAAATGACGTTGAGGTTGCAAACCACTAGCATCCTGATTTCCTCCGCCCCCAATGTTAGCACACATGCTAATTCCAACACAGTGTGTGGAAAGCGTTGTCGCTTAGGGTCTCTGGGTGTGAGGGCCGGCAGTGGAGTAGCTCCGTGTGAAGGTGACCATTTTCCACCGTGCTGGAGCCACTCGGTAAACACACACTGTAATTACTGCTTATTAGAGGCTACAGGGGCCCATTAGTGGCACTGGCCCGACCCCTCACTGCCTGCCACCTCATTATAGAAGGCAGCACAGCACAGTCGGCCTCATTACCACCTGCCTGTTAAACTCACACACACATGCATCCATGCAGGGACACACACTCACACACAAACACACACGCACACAAACACACACACACCCCAACACGCACAAGCACAAACACAATCAAGTCAACCTGCACACATGCACTTGTGAGCACAGTGCAGGTGCAGCCAGATTGAAGTCAGGTGTTGACTTGTTAACTGTTCAATAGAGAACTGTGTGTGTGTGTGTGGAAAAAAAAGTTCTTTGCATCATATCAATCCAAAGAGATCAGCAGACAGCGTTTATCCTCCAAGTTATTGGCAGCTCATTATTTAGGAGGAAATGTTTTCGTCTGCGTTGGTTTGTCTTTTGTGTGCTTTAGTTTGCAACATTACACAAAAACTACTGGATGGAAACTTGGTGGAAGGATGTTGTCTCGGTCTGGGAAGAACCCATCAAATATTGGAGTGCATCCGGTTGGGATGGCCGATCCATTATAATCTACTAAATTTGTGCAGCTTGAATTCATGGGGACTATTGGGCATTGGCGGTGATATCTGTTTTACTTGCATCACCTAATCAATTGTAATATTGAGATATTTTTTGGTGTTTGTGTAAATACAACACACCACTTTCATCTTTTGGTTTTTAAAGTTTTCTTTTAACAAATTTGTCATTTCGTAGCTTTATTAAGGGTTAGAGAAAGGAGGAATAAATTACAATGGGGGAAATGACTCAAGAAAAATAACACATTTTGTTTCAAAACTGAGGTGTTATTTATGCACCTTTTAGCAAATACCAGGCTGATGTAACAGAAATGACAAACTGCTTCAGATGAGCAACGTTGTTTTTAAATTTGTTAAATTTAATATTTATGCCCTTAATGATGTGTTACAGCCCTTCTCACTTTTTTACATTTCTTTCGGATCTATTGTAAAACAGGCAACAGAAGCATCTGATAATGAATAAACTGATAAAATCACTGTGGTCTTTGTATTTTTCTTAATTATCCCTTGTAGTTCTTTCTCATGATTAGTTGTGGTGTAAGTGAGCTAGTGAACTTAACATGAAACTAGTTTGTGTTAACTTTACTTTTTATCTAATTTCATTCAGCTGACGCAACCTGCAAGGACTTAAAAAACACAAGCTTGAAACCACAAGCCTTCTCTGTGGGTCAGTACCAACTGTCACACACATTCTATGTGCACACACACAAACAAAATGCCTCCCTTAATTGCCCCCTTAGTGTACCCCAATTTGACCCAGTCAAAAAAAGAAGAAAAACAATAATGTCACATTCCAGCCCATGCCACCCTACACTGTTCACTGTGCTGCGAACAAAAGCCCACTCTCTGTCAGCAGGCACTGAACTGGGTGCAGCTGCCACTGCCGTTTCTTCACTTTCCTGGGGAGGCCCGGCTTCTCAACAACACTGATTTAGAGGCCGAATACAGGCACTATTTTCTTCCCCACTGCCACTTTCCCTTCCATTCCTCCCCACCCCTTCGCGTCTGCCCCCGGTCAGCTGCGTCTGTTTGACTCTGCCGTGATCGCAGAGGCCAAGTGAAGCTACACTCTCCTTCTCTCTCATCCTTTTATTCTCAGTCCTCTGTGCAGCTTCAATAGTTGAGTTAACGGCAGCACTGGCAGTCACAGACTTGTATCCGTGGCAGTTACATGGAGGTGAATGTTGTGCGGAGTAGGGATGGCTTCAAGAAATGGACAGGGGGCAAATATTTAAGGGGAACAAAAATCGAATCAATGGTGATGCAGTTCAGTGCAGTAAATCTTTGGGATATAATTCATTTTATTATTCATCCTTAGTTTCTCATCTAAGTTAATTAAGTAGGGGAGGTTGTTTACAAGTTCTCTGATCCTCAGACCCAAATGTTCCTCGACCTGTCAGCAAGTTCCCAGATCCTCTAAGACTAATAAACAAGTAATGAACTGTAAATTGAAAGATTGTGGTCCTAATTTAGAAAAACATTTACTGATAAATTAGAGCAATGTGCCCATTTCTGTTTTGCATGTATTCTATTAGTACTCTTTTTAATAAAAAAATGATCACCCAAAATACATACAGTATACGATATATAAAACATTTAGACGTATAACAAATTACACATCCATCTTGGCAAACTCTCAGTGGAGAGATATTATATATAAGAGATATAATCACAAGAGAATAAAGACGTCATATGAACAGGTCTGTATTCACCTTTGACCCAGAGCTGAGAACTATCAACCTGAAGCATCCGTTAGTCTCAGGCTTAATTAGGAAAGAAAGGAGTTGGCGCTCTTCGCCTGCATTGAGCAACATGTTGTTTCCATAAGAATCCCTCGGTTTCCCTCCATGTGTGTAGCCGTTTTCGAGGTGGCTGATAAAGGAGCATGTGTGGCATTCAACATACGAGCATATGTGTGTGTGTTTCCACTCCAGGGTGCTCCAAACTTTGAGGACTGCCCCTCCAGAAAACACAGGCCTGGCCCTCCAAACTCAAAGGACGGGCTCCATTCACCACCTGGCAACGGCAGTGAGAAATGGAGAAGAGATGGGCAGAACGGAATGGGTGGGCAGTAAATTATCAGCTTTTAGAGGCGAAGACACGATATTTATTTATAGCATTCAGCGAGGGCACTCAGGGAGGGTCCGAATGGGATGGGGGTGCGTGTCTTTTGCAAGGGGCATCTTAGGTGGTCAGCATTGACCTGCGCTAACCCCTTGTATCCTGTCTCATTCTCCCACCCTTCACACTTGTCTTGTACCCAAAGCTCCTGAGACCTCCCTGGTAATTAGGGAACGAGTCACACCCACTCCCTGCCCCCAAAGGCAGTAAATTTTCCTCCTTCTCTGGGCCTGGTGACACACACACTCACACAATCCTCAGAATTGAGGCTTCGGAACACCATTCAATCCGATCCCTACTTGCTCTATCCCCCACTCTACATTTTATCACCACCCCCTGTTTTGTTTTGCTGTCTCTATCCATCAATCTTCCCATTAGCCCTCCATATTACGGAAACCATGGGAAACGCCCCCTTTACACCAGCCCTTCAAATCTGTCTTCCTCTCTGCACCTCCCTCAGCCTCCTCGGCTTGCTGCTCCGCCTCTCTCCCTCCATCCTGCAGCCCGGCCTCATTAGTCCTACCTGTTGCTTCCAAATGATCCCGCTCTCTCTCATTCTGTGTCCGTCTCCTCCATTTTCATGCTGATTTATTCACATCAGACCGTCTTTGCAGGTAGGACGTTTGGAGAAGATGGAGATGGAGACAAGAGAAGATGGAGACAAGGAGGGAGATGGTAGGGATGCTGTGGGTGTATGGTGGTGGGGGTGGCAGCACTTTGGGTGGTATGTTTCCTGCGAGGGTGGGACACAATGCCCCCAGTGTTCAGGCGGGCCCACAGGAGCTTGTTTTACAACAGGGGAGGGGCGGCCATCAATGGCCAGATGATGTGAACCACCCTGAGCCGTTTCACGGTGACAAACAGCCCCCTCCGAGCGAAGCGCTGCTGCCGCCTCCTCCTCCTTCTCCTCCTCTGTTCGGCTTTCTCCCATCACCTCCCTCCTTCCCTCCGCACATTCTGTTCTGTTGGACCAAAACCAGGGCATCAGAGAGGCTGCGACAGCACCGCAGCTCAATTGACTGGAAGTGAGGGGGACACACGCCCACACACACACACACACACACACTTAAAATTTCTCACATGCATAATGGCCGTACATGCATATACTCAAGCGCACACACACGGGAGAAAGCTTTTTGTCCCTCTTCTCTTAATGACTCCTTGAGCGTCTTGCTGGAACATGAATTGGTATTAGTTTAATTAAACCGGCGTGGCTCTAATTTGTGTCCCTCTCTTCAATCAAAAAAAAAGGCAAAATGGCTTGATGATGGCATAATTGCTGAGGAATTGAAGGAGAACTGGTGTGTCCAGTTGCCAAGATAATCTCCCCCCTCTTCCAGCTCTGTGGGCCCTGCCGACCTATTTTTGGAGACCTGTCTATTCTCTCAGTCCCTCAGTCTCCTAACGTCAGCTCAGTCCATGCCATTCAAATTGCAATATTGCGTTAAACAGACGCTACACACAAGAAAGAAAAGGAAGTAGGTCAGGTGAGAAAAGCAGATAACAGCCGCCCAGGGTTTTTTTGTGTGGCGTTTGCCTGTTCCTCCCGTGTCTGTGATGTTCTCCATGTTCCTGCCAAGGTCCAAAGACATGCAGGTTGGCTTAACTGGAGACTTTAAATTGGCAGATGGTTTCCATGGGACGATGTATAGTTTGATTCTGTATGTCGGCCATGTGATGGACCTGCGACCTGTCCAGGGTGAACCCACTCTCTCGCCCAATGTCACCTGGGACTGGCTCGAGGCTCCCATGACCCTAAAAGGACGATAGATGATGGATGGATGTAGGCTTTGGGGAGTCATTTCTAGTGAGTGCACAATGACTGTGTTTGATATGAAACAACACTACCCAGTCAAAATTCACACACTACAGCATTGAGTGCACTAATTGTGCTACACCAGGTTCCAATTTGAGGCCTCATATCCTCTTTTACCTCTTTGTTTTAGCAGATCTTGTCAAATCAGTGGTGTGTAAGTGTGGGTTGGCTCTGCTCTGCCCTCCTGTGACACTTCATGCCTCTGTCCTTTTTCAAATCCATGCTTCTGGTTCTTTTGGCACACTGCAGTGCAATGCTCACTGTTGGTGCTACAGTGGCAGCATTTGGTGCACGTCTTATGACCAGCCCTGATCTGAATGAGGCCAGCAACTTTTGCTGGACTTCAACAAACTATTAACTGTTTGCTCAAAGTTGCCACCATCTTTACATTCCGTTTATAATCTGCACTGCTTTTCAGGCCATCGGCGACTGCAGCCAATCCTAGCTGGCATTGGGCGAGAGGTGAGGAACAGCCTTGCCGGTCGCCAGTCCATCACTGGGTAAATGACTATCCTCAATCACAATAACCCCGAATCTGATTTTCAGTTCAGCATGCAGGTTCGAATCCAGAAATGTCTTGCTGTCAGGCGGCAGTGTTGACCACTGTACCACCCTTGTGTTTTTAGAGTAAAAAGGCCTGTCCCATAGAACCATGTACAGTGTTTTGACACGTGATAATCAATCACATGGACACATTTCATGTCTCATTAGTAAGTGTAATTTGGCTGCTATGAGTTTTTTAGTGGACAACAATGCCAAGTATCTTCATGTTCTTCTTGGATCCATCTGTACTTTCACCTGTCTGACCATGTCTGCAAATGTTTCTCTACCTCTTCAAATTGTTGTAAATGTCTGCACAGAAATTGAAAAAAGGGCTTTTGTCCCTATTCTGCACTCGTGACTTGGAAAACATTGCAGAAGGATTTAAAACTTAGCTAATTAATCTCACTGAATGCTTTTAAAACCAGAACTGGAAGCAAATTCTATATGATATATATTGCAGTTTTTAACTTACTTTGTTGTGCAGCTAGAATATTTTTTGGTTTGGGATTTTCTGATCTGGTTTTCGGTTGCGTTTTTTGTTCGTAACTACGTGTTTTTTTTACTGTGCTATATGTTTTCACCCACGCTGCTGCCTTGGCCAAGTCTCCCTCGAAAAATATATTATGAATCTCTTTGGGACTTTGATGTTAAATAAAAGTTTGACTTTGTGGACTGTTTTGGAAAAATTTACTTCAACGCCTGAAAACACAAAAGTCGACCCAAAGGGTTAAAAGCCTTTTTTTGATGAGTGCATGTCTGTGCGTGTGTGGGTGCATGGGCTGTGGGGTGACAGCTGGTTAGCAGTGGGGTGGTAATAAAGTAGATAAAGTGGTCCTCCCCCTTGTTAGGGATGATGAGCTTGTGTGTGATGTGATCAGGAGGCTGCGGTAGTGAGAGTAAAGGAATGTAACCCAGCCTCTCAATCCCTCCATATGACGCTAATTGCAGCAGAACGGGGACGGCCTGGGCTGCTTGTGTACGCCATTGTTATTCCTCAGGCTATTGTCTGCGGCCTGCTGACAATCGCCATCTGAATGAGAGCCTGTTAAGCCTGGCAGATCCCCATCATTAGACCCCTTTACACCCATTGTGATGCAGCACTGGGGATACTGTAGGGCTATCAGTGACTCTCAGCACAACTGAGACCATGTACACAATAACACAGATACATTTTTCCTTTTGTTCAGGCCGTCCAGCCACACAAAGACAGCGTGTTCCACTGCTGCTGCACAAACACTCTCAAGAGTAAAATCAATCTGAAGATGAAGAACAGAGGACATTTTTAACTGATGATGATGCAACAAGAGATTTTTAGCCCTTTGTCTTACTTCAGATGATACCTGGAAGCCCACAGGAAAGATTTAATTTGGTGTTGTTAAAAGCTACTGTATGTGAGGTGATTTGTATGAAGATTAGTCCTGTCAAAAAAAAGTAAAGGGGAACCATGCATATGGAATGGGTATGGAACGGATTTTGACAGAATAAGGTGTCAGTCAACCTTCAAAGCGATTGGCCATCCAGCACAGTAACAGAAAGTCATTATTCAAATTTAGTGCAACATTTCTCATCCGAAGTTCTTGTGTTAAAATTGTTTCACTCTTAAATAGATTAATTAGCATATCTCGATCATGGCAAAAAAACTAACAGCAAAAATGATTTGTGATCAAAATGCAGATTTGGACACTGGATATTTTTGTACAGTTGCCTGACAACAAAAAGCTTTACAATGAGCTCAGCAACACAGAAACACAAAATGATGAAACATGAAAGATTTACCAGACTGAAAACAATTTAGTGATTCAACTCCACTGCAGACCAGCTGGTGGCGCTAATGTAATTTTGTTGTGTGCCAACCAAAGATATTTTTAAACATTTATATAGAACCCAACAGATTTAGTGGTTGCCAAATAAAAATCGACAGATGCAATCCTTTCACAGACATCAGAATATGTGTTTATGTTTACTGATATGAAAACATTTGTTTTACCAAACAAACAATGCAGACAAAATGTGAATTTTGGGACTTAAATTGCAGTTTTTTTCTTGATTCACATTCTATATGTTTAGGTCTATTTGTTTTTTGTTTCTTTATTCTTTCTTTTTATTAAAGTTTATTGGTAAACTGTAAAAACTTCAAGCTTAATAACTTGTATTTGTCATAAAGGTTTGATAATGACGTTTTATACATATATCCGCCATTTAATAGGTATAGAAAATGTATTACTCCCAAATATCAGTAGCATTGGCCTCCCAAAATCTTTTGGGGTCTACCTTCATAAAAACAGAGCTAAGTAAAATAATTATGTCTGATTTAACAGTCCTGTAATAAATCCTCTCTTTTGTGACAGTTTTAAAGTTCACTTTTTTGGCGAAACTTTTTCAAACCTGTTAGTTTGACTCAATAATGCTTTTGACCACTGATGTTTGTGGTGTTGTTTAATCCTACTACATTATAAAGAGAATTTAGTCTGTTATATACCCTCCATATGTATTGTTATAATTGAGCTGGACAAAATAACAAAGGACAATTTACCATTATACTAATTATTCTTATTTCTTTTTATATATGTGACATGATTATGTCTAAAGATTAATGACACCAGAGGCCAAATCAGATTCGAAATTAAAAAATTTGTAGGAATAGTTCATTTACATTGATGCATGGTTTCCACTTATGATCCTACATTAAAACTACAGGTTGGAGAAAAGGTAGTGGATCAGTTGTCCCTGTTAAAAAAAAGGCAATGGATTAAAGATAATCATTTAAAAGACTTTCCCGAACTTTCTGAAGATCTTCTTTTAAAGACCTCCAGACTTTCACCATATTTTCCCTCAGTCAACAATTGACAGCAACACTCCAGTGAAAGTGGAACTTTTTTATTTTTTGGTCCTGGTCGTTCTGTGGAAACAAACATGCCAGCTGGCCTGCTTTGGGCAGAGTGCGCCTCCGTCTCGTCTCCGTCTCCCTAAAACAAGCATCTGGAGGCCCGGGACGTGAATACAAGTGTGAATATATTCATCCCCATGCTGCTTTGTTAAATCTCTGGGCGTAAAGCCGTTGTACCCCCGTGCCCTCCCGAGTGACCCCGGAGGATCAGAGACCAGGTTGTCGAAACATTTGTAACATTTGGCCAAAGCAAATCTCAGGCTGCCTGTTGAATTGAAGCCTAGACCAAAGAGGAGAGAAAAAAAATCCCCCTGGAACCCTTAAAATAGTCCCTATGCTGGACCAGGACCCCCCCACTCCCCCCTCTCGTTCCTTATCCCTCACACACACACAGACACTCACACACCGAGCACGGAGGCTCAACCCCTTACAACCTCCAGCAAATCCCCTTTATCTTTTCCCAGCCAGATGGGGCCGCTGGAATAATAGCTAAAGCCCAATGAGTTCCATTCAATTTGTCATGCCGTCTAAAGGAGCTTGTAAGCTTCCCATTTGCAGTTATGTTATAGTAACCATGGGAGGCTCGGCAGTGTTAGGACTTAATTACCTCCTAATAGCTGTTGTAGAGATAAAGCCCCGGGCCAACATAACCCAACACTGTCCAGCCTCCGAGGCACAGAGGCCTGGGCACTCCCTCTGCATGTATATTACATCAGTGACCTCTTCACCTAACGTCTACCTGCACAGACCATAGAGTCTTTATAAAGATGGACGACATCACAAAGCATCTCCATCGCCATCTACTGGCTGGCAGCCGTATAGGTCACAAACCCCACGTACCAATCTAAATTTTCCCCAAAATGGTTTCTGTAATTTTTAGGTAGCTCCTATCACACTGTTACTTAAGTTTGGTTTCAACTAGTTATTTCATGCTATATAAATGGGATGAAATGTCATGATTGACAGCTGACTCGCTATAAGTATCAGTGAGTCAGCTAGTTGGTCGTTTGCATGTATTGTGGGGAGAACCTCACGATAGGTAGATCTGTAACCTTTGATACTTTTCAACACCTACTACTTATTAAAATGCATTTTTAGATACATTTCCAGCCTTTCTGCCTTCATATCGGAACCTTGGTGACTTTATCTCTAATGCCAGACCACTGTTACATCATTAACTGGTTTATGAGCTGATCTTTTGAATCATCGAGTTTGAAATTTTCTCCAGCAGCCTGTTGTTATTTGAATCCAGAAGTTACCATATTCGGAGGAACAGGGGGCGGAGCCTGACTGAGAGCTCGAGGTCAATTGCGTAACTACATCTGCCACCTGCAACCATTAGACGGTACTAGCTGTCAATCACACTGTGTCCACGCCCATTCAGTACTTTCTCTATTTGACTTTAAACGAGACCATAATTTACTAAATGAACATTGTATTGAAAAAGACTAAGAGACGATAAATTCTGCTGAAGTTACAAATAAAGTTAGAAGAAGAATCATTTTCTAAAAGACGTCTATAGAAACGGACTTGTTTTAAAACCAGTGGAGTGGCCCTCTGCTGGTCATTTTAAATAATACAGGTTTTGGGCACTTCAATTGGCTTCACTTTCCGGAGTCTACATCCATTTTTATAAACGGCCTATGATTGATTTTTGTTTTCAGCCATCTGATTGAACCATTTCCGTTTGAGCACTGCTGCAGAAGTTCTCTTCATGAATTGAGTTTCCTCCTTCATATCTGTGTCTGCTCTTGTTCCTGAACTTGAAGCTTGAAGAACTAGAGACATTTTCATTTGTGGACTGAAGACGCCGTCTACAAGAAACACCCAAACAATATCACCCCCAAATAATACGATTATTCTGCCTTTGTGCATCCACAAAATTCACTTCATAGAAAACCTTCAGATCTGTAAGTGTGATGAGCTGAATGAGAGAAATTCCAAACCCAGGAAACTATTTTGAAGATTTTCTAAACCGGTTCTTGACTCCTTCATTAAATTTACAGTAAATGGCAAATAAAGGAGAGCTACATTCTAACTGGGAGATGGGGGTTACACACACACACACACACACACACAAACAAACACACACACACAGTGCAACAGCAGTGGTGGTTGCAGCCAGCATCTCACGTTTCTCACTACAGATTTCAACAAAAGCGAGAATTTTGCTTCATTTCGTTCCAAGATCTGCCAGAGAAAGGGACGGAGGGGGAGAGCCAGGACGTTATTCATGTCTTTCAGTTCATTTGGCCGTGGCCGGTCAGCTTCCCCAGACACAGAGAAAACTCCTCTCTCATGTTTTTCCACCCTCCTCTCTTTTCTGCTGTTTTTGTTCCCTTTCTTTTTTATTTTGGAGGCAGATTAGCAGGATTAAGTATGGCTCACATATGCTCCTCCTCACTATTGGTATTCACCGCGGCACCAGGCCGACCGCCACCCAGACTGATGGACAGAGAAAGAGAGAGAGAGAGGGAGAGCAGGAGTGGATGTGTGGTGAGGAGAGTCAAAGGTGGAAGAAAAGAGAGAGTTAAAAATAAACAAAGGAAGAAACTGTTCTTATATTTTCTGTACTTTTGTTTTAGGGCTTTGTTTTTTTCCAGATGTTAATATCTCTTTGTTCCTGTTAACCTGATAAAATATTATTGCTAGCGCAGACATGGTTACTGTGCTTCAAAGTTGAGTCGACAGTTTGAGGAAGAACTTTTTATTCTTTAAATGAAAATGAATGAAATCAGATCCATAAAGAAAATACTCTCCTTGTTTATTTTGGAAGAACTTGCCCTGATGAACTTGGATGAACTTGTACAATGCCTGAAGGCCAGGACGTCTCCAAGTATCATGGACACCAATAATCAGACCATTCAAATTACTTTGATTGAGATGTTCTCATTAGCTGCGATTAGAATATTCCAATACAGCAGAGCGTAATCTGATTATGACACCAAGCAGTTGTTATATTTTGTCGAAGAATGCAAATACCTATGACATTATATTGGGATTTACATTTAAACATGTCTAAGGTCGGAACACTTCATGTTTTGATTTGATCATTGCTTGTTTGACCTTACTCAGGTTAAAGGTATCAGGGAAATGCTTGGCTGTGTCTCATATCAGAAAATTGGTTTCCATGTAAATGTAATCTTTGTTGTGGATGAAGTCATGGTCAAAATCTCGTTAACAGCCCAAATCTAAAGGTATGGAGATTATTAGAGCAACAGTCATGTTCTCTTTGAATGTGGGTGTTATGTCCCTGAAATTTTTCATATTCTATAGTTTTTGACTGGTGCAGCCCTCTCGTGGATTTTTGGACACATGATCGTCTTCAGTCCTGAAGAAAAGGGCTCTAAGTCTGGTTTTGGTTTTAACACTAGCTGATTGGCAGTTTTTGAGGCTATATATGCAATTGGATTTCTCCCTTTTCTGCACCAAAAATTCACAGTTTTTATGTATTTCAAAATAATTTGACATTAATTATCTTCATCACAGATGAATCTCATACAGATAAGAGACAGGCGGCTTCATACTTGTTAACAGATATATGTAACTGTGGATAAATGATGATGCATGTGATGTATTTAAAAATAATGAGTGTGTGTGTGTGTTTGTGTGTGTGTGTGTGTGTGTGTGTGTGTGAGAGAGCGTGTGTATATGTGCGTGTGTGTGTGGGTGTATATGTGCGTGTGTGTGTGTGTGTGTGTGTGTCTGTGTGCCACACAGTGTCACTGTGGGAAAGTCTAATGAACCAAAGACACAAAGCTGCTGATTTAAATCTGCACTCTACTCGACTTCATTACCATAATCTTTTTTATAAACACGAAGAAACCAAGCAAATATAACCACGTGTGTGTGTGCGTGTGGTCAACGAACGTGACGTTGTGACACCTGACGGACGATTACACATTAGACATTTAGTTTTCGTTTCTGATTGGCTGCAGGTGATTGTTAACCCCCCCCCCCTTTCTCAGACACACACACACTCTCTCTCTCTCTCTCTCTCTCTCTCTCTCTCTCTCTCTCTCTCTCTCTCTCTCTCTCTCTCTCTCTCTCTCCTTCTATACACAACAACAGCCACATAATTAATAATATCAAGAAAATAGTTTCCTGCTTTACCCCCATCGTCATTGTTCACTGGTCAATATTATTACCTTTGTATTTGTTTATTTATCTTTTTCTCATGTTTCGTTTGTTATTATTCCTCCTTCCTTTGTGGGGAATATATCAAATAAACAAATCATACAGAGAAATCAAATAAATCAGAAAAACTGATAATAAACAAATAAAGTATAATCATTATTATTATTATTATAATAAATTATTATAGGTCTACTTTTAAATCTTATATAATTTTCATTATTTTTATTTCATAAGGAAACACAGAACCTCCTCAGACCTCGCTCCCAAACAAATACAACCTGTAGAGGCAATTAGCGGTGATTGCGTGTGAATGCGCAGCGCGGCTCGGTCATATTTGCGCACAATGGTGTCTGTCACCTTGAGTTAGCGTCAGTGGATCCGTCCGAGGCCCAGTGAGCAGCAGCATCAGGGCCACACATGCTCTCTGCGCTCACTGCGCACTAATTGAAATGTTGAGGATCATAACCGTTAAAAACAATTTCGCACACTTCGTTAATTAACGTTAAAGATGCTCGTCAGCGGCAGCTGCTGAACGACAGCGGGTCGAAACGGAAAACACCATATTTATCCCAAAAGCGCGTCCAGGAAACATATTGCGCTGCATATTGAGGCTTCGACCTGTTTTTACTGAGCCTGAGGAGGCGAGTGAGTTCATGCTCGGATGGTTTATTGACAAAATACTAATACTAATACTAATAAATAATAATAATGATAATATCAGGAAATTCGAATAAAAAGTATTGTCTCAGGTATTTACAAAAATTACTAAAATATCTGTGGGGATTTAAATTAAATTTAAATCTTCAATGTATATCATATATAGTCCCAGTTATTGCACAAAACATATGTTCCTATAATTTATGTCCAATATTTAAATGACGTCTGATATATTCGTTTTCCCGTTTCCTGCAGAATCAGACGATCAACAGTTCAATTCCAAGGCGCAATGTGTTATCCTCTGTGCGTAAAATCCATCCACACGCGGCCGGGGCATGTCCACAGGAAGGGGCCGCATGCAGGACGGAGTGTGTCTGATTTCACTTCATAGTGATGCTGTGTGTCGGTAATTACATCAGGCTGAGGACCGTCCGTCACCCACCTCACTCCCCTCCCTCCCCTCTCTCCCACCCCCCCTGCTCGGAGCTGATTGGTCGCCGGGTGGCTGCCGGGACACACAGCGCGTTGTCCCGGTGAAGCGGCCTCAGTGCGCTATAAAAGCCCGCGGTCACACGCAGCCGTGCCAAATGGGCTGTCACACGCACTTTGGAGTAACCCGTGGATTTGACGTATCGGTTTTCACATCGTCGCGCTTGGAAACTTTCTCGGTGAGTGTTTTATATATTTGGCAATTTGAGTAATTATTAGTGATGTTTTACCAGACTTTATTTATGGCAAACCAGAGGATGAAGTCTGTGCGCACTCACTGAACTTTAGGTTTGGAAGTGGTGTTACCGTATACGACAGCATGTAAAGCCAAAATGTGTCTGTACATATATTATTAATTATTAAGTCAACAGATGAAATTGCAATTTACTTCTTATCACCAGTGGTTGGATTCACTTTTGGCCTGACCTGTGGATTTTTAGGCTTCACTAACTCCTCTGTGTTTCCTCCTCAGAGCTCCGTGCTGGACCAGAACCATGGCCTCTGATACGAGCCGCGTGTCCAGCAGACCCTCCTCCCCTGAGGTGGACGACAGCTTCATGGCAACCCTGAAGAAGTCAGTGCACGGATTCTCCGGCGCGGTGTCCTCCACGCAGAGCGACTCTCCCTCCGACATCCCCGGCCTGCACCACCTGCACAGCCTGCACAACCTGCACAGCCTGCACGGCCTGCACGACCTGCACGACCTCTCCGCCTCCGACGACGAGTCCCTGGCCCTCAGGCTGGCCAAGAAGGACCGCAAGCTCCTGTCAGAGAACGAGCTGCAGTCCATCCGCCTCAAGATCAACAGCCGGGAGAGGAAGAGGATGCACGACCTCAACGTGGCCATGGACGGACTGCGGGAGGTCATGCCCTATGCGCATGGGCCATCGGTGCGTAAACTCTCCAAAATCGCCACCCTGCTGCTGGCGAGAAACTACATCCTGATGCTGAGCAACTCGCTGGAGGAGATGAAGCGCCTGGTCAGTGAGATCTACGGCAGCAGCGCACACCACGGCGGCTTCCACCCGTCAGCCTGCGGGACTATGACACACGCCGGGCCCGTGCCTGGACACCCGGCGGCCCCGCACCCCGCACACCCGGCGGTGCACCACCCGCTCCTCCCGCCGGCGGCCATCTCCTCCGCGTCGCTGTCTGTGCCCGGGATCTCCGCCGTCACCTCGGTGCGACCCCACCACGGACTCCTCAAAGCCCCGGTGCCCGGTGCAGGGCCGCTGGGCAGCAGCTTCCAGCACTGGGGCGTCGGCACCGGGATGCCCTGTCCGTGCAGCATGTGCCAAGTCCCGCCTCCGCATGTGTCCAGCATGAGCTCCGTCCCCATGCCGAGGCTGACCAGCGACTCCAAGTGACTCCAGACCCGATGGAGACGAACTTTTCTGGGGTTGTCACAGACTCTCTCTCCTCTTATTACATGTTTTTTATTTATCTTTGTCGCTGAATCCGTTGCGTGGACGATTGCATTGATTTTCCTCACTGGGACTTTGGGGGGTTTTTGCAACTAACTTAGTGTTTTATGGTGATTAACCTCAGTTGTATAAGCGGCGTTTCTTCTCAGAGCTCAAAAAGCACAAGGAAATTCCTTTTAATTCTGGAAAACCTTAATGATCCAGTCTTCATTTGTCTATTTTAACATCAAACTCTCTGGTGATTTAAGGGGCCTGCAGAGGGAAAAGCCCCAACTTGAATCCAACCACAAATATAATGTAAATATGTAGAATCGTCTGTTTAAATAGTGGGAGATATTATATATTATAGTCTTGTTAATGTGTGGGAAGTCTCCTCCTGCCCTCACATGTTGCACCTGCATTATTCTGTCCTCTGTTTCTCTCCCTGTTTTCTTCTCAGTGGTTTGTCTTTCACTGTCCGGCCCACACAATGGCCACTTCTTTATTTTTTTAAATAAACAGAAAATGATATTTATTTACTTATTTTGAACGTGATTTTCAGATGAATCTCTGATGATGTTGGGTTTGAAAATGTAAAATAAAGACGATTAATTGCAAAAGAGAAAAAAAGTCTTTGGCGATGTGTTTTATTTAAATTTTGTACATATAGCACAATACAAAAGAGAACATTTGGGAAGGAGCACAAAAAGGCTTAAAGTATCGTGTTTATTAATATAAACATTGACATTTTTTGCTTTACTTTATAAGCAAAGACAAATTCCAACTTCCTGGAAGTGACAACTATTATGATTATTTTCATTTTCGTTGTAGTAAAGATATTGAAATAGCTGGGAAACGTCCAAAACGTTTTTTTTCATAAATATAACCTAATATACTTATTTTTTTCTTAATTAAATATAGAATGTATAATTCATTTCTTGACCAAAATCTGCAGAATTTAACCAGAAAATTGAGATAAACTCAAACCCAAACATTTGTTTAGAAAACTTTCAAAACTCTTCCTATCATTACTAGTTTTATATCCATGTAGGACTAATACTAATAATTACACACAAAACATAAAATACTAATTAGGCATACATTTCAAGCATGTCAATACATGTCTTTTCTTAAGTACAATCAAAGTACAAATAAATTAAATAAACACGTTTTGTATAATGTTAATATTTTGTGATGTTATGGTGTGGCATGCATTAAAAACCAACCCGTCTCCTGCAGGATGTTTCAGATCACAACCCAGTCAGTGTGATCCTTCATTGATTCAAGGTGACTTCACCTGCACATCTGGATGTCCGTCCTGCAGAATAAAAGATTGACATATATAAGATTCTGAAAAAATTTCTGTTTTATGATCTTTATAACAAGAGAAGGCGTCCATGCAGTACAGCTCATCGAGTCATTTGCTATTCACAAAGTTGTTCTTGCAGTAAGAAGCCACAGTGATGAGTAAAGGCTGGTGCACAGTTAGGGGAAAGGCAGCAGCTGCACAGCAGATTGTCAATGCTGTTGCAATGTTTTCCGAAGGCTTTTGAAGCTGGAACGATATAAACTGAATCTCTGAATATTCATACACGCATTTGTTTATTCGTCTCATTACTCGGACTGAATTATTCAAAGTCCTTCAGTGTTTTGTAGGACGTTTCAAAGAGTAAGAGGTCAGTCGATGCAATGCAACAGAAATAGTCTGTTTGCAGGTCCGAAAAAGTCTCATCCTGTGGAAACTACTTTTATGTATAAGAAAAATAGAAGATAAAAAACTTTAGATTTACTTATATTTGTAATTAAAAATTTCCTTTATGCATTTTTAAAATCACTCAGCGTTCAGTTCGACATCATCTTTACTCTCTTTGACTTCTGCGGTATCCATCCCACCAAAAAAGGAAGAAGTATGAATAAGCTTTGCTCATGTGAAAGTGTGTCTCTTATTATCTCAAAATACTTTTCAGTTTAGTATGAGAGGGGCTAATAACAAGTAACTACCCTTTAATATTACAAAATTGATAAAAAATATTGAATTAATTATGCTATTTGTCAAGTGTGAGAGATGAGCATAACCCCGTCTCACCATGTAAAAATGAAAGTTAAGACTTCAAAATTTCATGAATTCTTCTTTGGGTCCTGTTACAACCCTGCACAAATTTTCATGGAAATCGGTGGAGCAGTTTTTTGGTAATCCTGCTGACAGACTGACAAACAAACAGCAATGAAAACACAATCTCCTGGAGGTAAAAAAAAAAAAAGAACTCCCTTCACAACAAAACAACATCCATCAAAAATTTAACATGGCTTATTAATGATATTGTTTCTCTAGTTTGTGGATTAACACAAAACAATCTAAAATCCATTAAATAATTGAGAGTCTGATTGTGAACTTGTACATCTGCAGTCGACCGTCACCTTCAACTCCGACTTTGGCCTCCAGCTGCTTTCACGTTTTCATGACACGTAGAAGAATAAATTGTGGGATTATTTCTCTTAGAACATCTGTTTTACCTCAAGTATTTTCCCCCCAGAGTTTTCCCAGCACCATTTGTCAGCACAAAATGCAGTTAACACGAGTTACTGAGGATCGTATTGCTAAAACAATTAGGCCGCCCTCTCCCCCATGATGCCCTCTCTCTAGTGTTGATTCCAACAATGATCTTCTCTGCTCTTAAAAACTCAGGAACAGCAAAGTCCAAGCTTCAGTGGTCAGGAAGTCAATATTATACAACAAATAAAATGTATTAATTAAAGGAAAAACAAACAGCATTATGGCGAGTTGTTATTTCACAGCAGCATCAGTGCTGCTTGCATAAAGTCTCTGAAATCTACTGGAGAGATGGACAACGCTGTTTAAAAGATTTTATTCACACTTCAGTGAAACAAACTCTAGAGTCAGTGCAGTTGTATTTAAAGCTAATGAACACATTAACTTTGGATGATACACATTGAAGTTACTGCATCCGTTTGACCTGGAAGGGAAGGTTAGTTCATATGTATATTCAGAAACAAGGGAAGACACTGGAAGGAAATAAAACTCATTTTACTTAGATCACAAACATACGATTGTGTCATGTCATGTTGTATCATATCTCATTGTATTGCATTGCATTGTGTTTTGTCATGTCGAATCGTAATGTATTGTATCGAATTGTGTCGAAGAAGTGTGTTGTATTGTAAATGGGTTGAGATCCGGCTGTGTACTGTGTTGTGTCGCTTTTTTACCGTACTTTACCGTACTGTACTGTATCATGATGTTTTCTGTCTTTTTGTATCCTATCGTGTTGTGTCATGTCATGTTGTGTTGTCATGTAAACGTATCGTATCATATCGTATTGGGACAAGATTTAGTTGCTGCTAAAGCCATGATTTTCAAATTTACTGTATCAAACTCTTGACTGGACCCATGATGCACTTTGTGGAAGCATCTGCATTCTCTAATTTATGGAAATGACTTCAACATACGTAGAAGCAGCGGCTCTCTTAAAATGACGGCATTAAACAGTCGAACGATTCTAATGAGATTTATTTATTGAACTAAATTAGTAATGGTTCATGAAAAAAAAAGAATTATATAAAAATCAAATGGCGAAAAAAATCATATTGAAACATTTGTTATGGTTCATTCATTTATTTGTCAGTTAAATTAAAAGATGTCTTTTTCCTCTTAAGCTGGAAAACAACAGCATCTGACACTCTTGAGAAAGTTTTTCTATTAAAACTCTAAGATAAACATGGTGCTGAAGTTAAAAGAGAAACTGTGTGAGAAGCATCTTTTCAGCTCGGCCTGGAAGATCTGGTCAATAGCAGCTGGGCTTCACATCCCTGTGTCTGGATTTGAATAAACAGCTCCTTATCCACTGTTGGTGGCAGGCTGACTTATCCATTGATGCTGCGAGTCCGAGGTTGGTTCTGTGACAGTTTAAATATTCATAACTTTGGACAGAAGGGGAGCATCAGTCTTACACTGTGGTAACTGGATTTAAACCTTCCTGAAAACACTGCACAGATGTACACCCTTTTTCAGCTCGGCACATCATGTTGTGTTAGCTGAAAGGATTAAAGATTGGTGGGATGCATCAAAGGTGGCAGAGTAAGAATAACAGAAAGAGAAACATAGTCAATGATGGAGCAAAGGAGAGAAGATAAACAAACAGAGAAGCTGTAAGAGACAAAGGCAGGATTTAACACTTACAAGGGAATAGATGGAGCTCGAAGGTGAATATGAGACCTCATAGGTCACTCTTTCCCATGGGACCGGTGTTTATTCCATCACAGCTCATCTGTTCACTATTTACCAATGTGAAACACTGTGACACATAAAGCACTGACTGTATTGAATAGAAAAGCAACAAGTGGGGGCTTAGCTAAGAATTAATTAATGTATTCTTGTTTCTCAGAGCAATGTGACGATGCCTTTTTATGAAGCTCTATGGCAGCTAGAAGCACAGTACTGTGATCAACATTAAACTTCAACTGCACTAAGTGGGCGTTATGGTGATCATGAGTAATGCCCACATGAATCATCCAAGCTGGGATTGCAACTGGGAAAATGGATTTCTCTGGATGGTTTGTAGTGGGACATATAGGCTACTACATGAAACAGGAAGGAAAAAACATCATTCAAACTTGCAAATGTCCACACATTATTTGTACCTGTACATATATGGCACTTCTGTCCGTCCTGGGAGAGGAATCCCTCACTTGTGTCTCTCTGTGAGCCTCCAAACAGTGTCTCTAGCCTAAATGTCTTCTGATATCGTAGTCTTAGTGACTGCTGCAGTTCTCGTGAGAACTTGTGAGTATCGGAAAAACTTGTGATGGCTGCCGTTTTGAGTTGAATTTGAATGTCAGCAATACAAACAAGATTTGATTGTTTAATTTGGTGCTGAGACATTTGCCAGGCAAGCCTTCACCTGATTGGGATAGTAAGGTGTCATCAGCATAGGAGACAATTTATACCATAACTTGGGTAGAACCCTTAACGAAAGTCTGACCTGCCCATGGACTGAGTGGGGTGAAAGTCTGCCTCTGCCAAAGAAATTGGTTGAGCGTACATGGCAGCATTAAGGAAGCTCTTGCCAGCCCAACAAGCACAAACCTTCATCACGTTGCAATGCATGCCACCCTTTGCCCATACTGCCATCACCAGCATTAAAATCTGAGCCTTGTATGGGTGTATGGGTTGCAGTTCTTGTATTGACAGGTTGGATCCAGAATTGATGAAGAA